>NW_009646417.1:925477-1010748 GCF_000708025.1 Charadrius vociferus
GAAAGTCTTGCTTCCTCCAGACTTTCTCTGTTACCCGCAAAGTCTGGGTCTCCCGAGGACTGGCCCGAACAGTGAAGACAGAAGCAAAGAAGGCATTCAGCAACTCCGCCTTCTCTGCATCATCTGTCACCACGGCACCTGTCTCGTTCAACAGTGGGCCCACATTTTCCCCAGTTTTCCTTTTGTCTCCTATATGCTTAAAGAAACCCTATTGGCCTTGATGTCCCTTGTCAGGTTCAATTCCAAGGCTGCTTTGGCTTTCCTTGTTTCCTCCCTGCATACCCTGACAGCATTCTTATACTCGTCCCAAGTGGTCAGCCCCTTCTTCCACCTAATGTAAACTCCCTTCTTCCACCTGAACTTTTTCAGAAGGTCCCTTCTCAACCACACATGTTGTGGGTGTTGAGGAACAGAGGAATGGCTTTAGCAGATACTGGGAGAAAGGAAAATATGTTGGATGTGAAATTTGCAGCGCTGTATAGAAACTTCCTGTCTCCTAGATATTCAGGAGATGCTGTGGGTTGGTTTTAGTTTATGTTGTTTGTTTCCTATGTAGTAGGAATATGTGGAATAAAAGAATATGTTATCAGCTGTTTTTTCCTAATAAAAAGAGCATAGAAAATTCAGAGCTATGAAGGAAGTTTTAAACACATGGGGAGAGTTAGGGATCTGGATAGCAAGGACACGACCCCAGTGTAAGGGATAGGAAAGTCCTGAATTGAAAGAAGAAAGAAATCTGGAGAAAGGCAGAATGTAGACACTGCCAAAATGAGAGCTAATTGACAAAACAGCACATGTCAGCATGGATAATCTGTGTGTGAGTTCAGTCAGGCTGTGGGGAATGTTTTGTGACACCTTCTGTCTCTGGCTGTGTTTCTTTCTACAGGACTGAAATGTTTACAGTATCCAATTAGGTATGCAATGGAAAAATACACAATATATTTGTTTAGAAGGGGCAATAGTAAATATAGAATAGCATAAGGCATAGAAATAGGAAAGGGTTTGGTATATGAAGTGTTGGGTTAGCAAGAACCTCACCTACCTCTTGATGAGATGGCTAATTATTATAACTATTAGACAAGTATCTTCAGAAAGTGGTAGGTGTTTTATTTTACTCCAGAAGTTCCTAAACCCCTGACTGCTTATACAGCATGGCATGTCATCTGAAAGAATAAGGATAAATCCATTTTTCTGCCAAGATTTCAGTCTCACAGCAGAAAAGAAGAGATGAAAAGTAAATTTTAATATTTCCATGTTTTTAGATTAATTTATTCAAGATTGCACAGATAGGTTTTACTGGAACTGAAAAATTAAGTCCAGGGCTTCTGGATCCCAAAACAGTGATTAATTATACCTAAATTTTAGCCTTCTAGAAGATTTTGTCCTTCAACATTATCTCACTGTCAAACGGTTAAGAAAGAGCTACATTTTACCAGCAATGTCCCCAAAAGCGGGGTCTGTAGGCTGCATTTCACATTAGTCATTTCTCTTAACTTGGTTCAGCTGAGGAAGTTATTTTTAATACATCTTGTATTTTTCTCCTTTGAATTGGCAGGATCCTCTCTTTCACCCCCAGCATTGTCTTTGCAGGACTCCACGTTATGGTTGCCCTTTCTTCCACCATTTTGACTCCATATTCAGTGAAGGACAGTGTACCTAGCTGACACTAGGTGGTATTGGAGTTCTTTTATTCTCATGAGCGCTTTGAAACATATTGCTCTCACCACATGTAATTCATGTATATCCAATTTAAGAATTGCCGTATGACCTAGTCTTATTTATCATCTTTCTTTGAAGAAGACAGTTTACTCAGTCTAACGTAGTTTGCAAACTGTTTCACTACTCAGCAGCCTTGAACTCTCAAACAGATTTAAGACCTTGACAGTTATTTTAGCCGTATGAGCATTGTTAGGATAACAATAAAGATAAAGAAAGAAAGGATGAAAGATTACAGGGAAGGAATGCAACACTTGAAGACGGCTGTACTTTTGAGTTAATGAAGAGGGAGAGCTACTGAGTCATCAAAGAATAGTTCAAAAGTTGTTGCTGCTTGATAGGTGTATTTTCTCTGTGTTGTCTACAGATAGCTTCAAAAATATTTCCTCTGACTGTTGTCCAAATATAAATACAGGGCCAGGCAGGAAAATCATAGGCTAAACATTCAGAGAGCTGCCTTGGTTAGTTCTTGGGTTTGTTTTCCCAGATGCATGGTAAAATGAGATTTTTGCAAGTCTGTCAGATGTTTGATTTCAATGAAGAAGCGGGTGATCATGACTTACATTAAGAATTGAACAATGTGGGCTGGTTCAGTAGGCTATCACGGCAAAACTTCAACATGACTGACATTTTCATTGTGCTTGAGAATGGTAGGTGGGTGGCATCCTGAAACAATTGTTCTTTGTGCTGCTAATATGATGCTTTCTAATTGATATATCACTTCTTTCTCCTAAAAGCAATCCAACAAATAAATACATCATTAATAAAACCCTGTTCAGAAGTAACTTATTTTAGAGAACTCTTCTTTCCTCCATATAGTTGCATAAAAATAACATTCCGTCTTTACGAGTCTTCCTTCTTCAAACATCCAAAACCTCTGAAAACCAGTAGGAAAAAAGAAAGTATAAGAAGAGCTTTTAAGTTACAAGTTCAGTTTCACATTTATAAAAGCGTGAGAGAGAATACAAAGAATGAAAAAATGTTTTATATTTCTGAACAACATTCCTAAAGCCTGAGACATTCCCCATTACCATCTCAGTGATTAGATTTTCTTTGTTTAAACTTTCTTTCATTGATTTGTAGCACAGAACATTGATTTACAGTACAGAGTGTGGCGATGAAACTAGGGAAGTAATACTGAAGTGACCAGCTTTCAATATAGAAGCACAGTGAAAGGATGTCCGAAATTTATTAAACATGCATTGCTGGCTATGTCACCCCTTCTGTTTATCACACCATTTTGTCAATGACCTGATGTAAGTATTTCCTGGATGTAAATTGTCATGCCTGTCATGGACAGACAATTTTCATGGACATAAATCTGTCATGCTTACAGAGATACTTATGGAATATTTTCTTGTTTTCCTTTTAAACTTTTTCCAATTCAAAGTGAATGGCAATTCAAGTAAATCTGTTTTGTTCTTTGCCTTTTGGAAAAAAAATCTAAATTCCATAATGAATGAAGGAGACAGTCTGGTCTCCTGCTAATGTTCTTGGGAATGAACCTTTTCCTAAAAAAAAATTTGATAATCAAGACATTTTGCTAAGGTGTGAGACAAAACATCAGCCAACAAAGTGACCATGGACACATGAGGTTATTGGCACAACTGAAACAAAAGCACATGTCATATCCACAACCCCCAAAGCTATTTGTGTATCTCTTCTCACTGGTTATAAGGCTTTTTTTTTTTTTCCTTTTTAATTTTTTCCCCAATTTACCCTGCCCCCCCTGCTTTTCAGCATGTGTTCCCTTTCACTGAACTTCTTCACTCTCTCTGGCTTCTTTTTGCAGTCCCTGTTGTCACTTGGAAAATCTCTAATTTCTCTCTATGAAGACCTTTGCATATGACTATTTCTTCCATCCTGGTTCTAGTAAAATTAATTATTCTGTGTGGAAAATCAGATTGATTTACTTCTCTGCATTTGGCCTGAGGGTTTCTTGCAATAAGGACTTTCTTTTTTTTGTCTGTCCATAAAAATGCCTACATCTTGTTTCAGTATGAGACATATAGAATAATGATAATAATCTAGAATTCTGCTGCAGTGCCATTGTGTAACTGCACTTGATTTGTAGACTGAAACTTGCCCTTTTTTCAAAGAAAATGGTTAAGCTAGTCCTATTGTAGCACTTGATACCTCCACATCCTCATTATTCAAAGCCGTTTTCAAAAGGTGAGTTATTACGTCCCCAAAACATGAAATAGCTATGTGTATCTTGGTCAGACTGTGGCTGGTTACAGCAGCAGACTAGAGGGCTGATGATGTCTGGAGCTTGTCCTGAACATTAGATATGGATCTTTTTCTAGTGAACTATAAAAGCAGGGCACTCTGCCAATATATTTTGTGGAAACCCTAATAACTTTTAATAAATGGCCATGGAGAAGTGGCTTGATAAATCAGAAGAGAGGATTTTGAGGGGTGGGAGAGGTGTCAGCATTCACATGCCTCATTATATTTGCATTAGCCATTTTTACACTGTATGTAGTACAAGATAAATTCATTTAAATGTAGGTAAACTGTTCTGGGGCATTGGAAGTAAATGGGCATAAATGAATCAGATTAAATAACAGACCTAATGAGTTCTGCAAGATATGTCAGGGATTATGTGAATTCCCCTCAAGCTTCTTGTAAATTACCCTTCCTTTAATTTGAAGGCCTATTAAGATGACCTAAATATTTTCCAGCCATGTGAGTTTCTCTTCTGTTTCATTCATGGGATTTCTAAGAGTTTGTTATTCTGGAGTTATGAAAGCATTTTCTCAAATGAATTATCTAGTCCATCTAGTCCATCTTTTCCCCCTGTTTTTGTTCTCATAGAATAAAATTGTTGAATAAAAAGAGCCTCAACAATTCATAATTGTGCACATTCTTCTCTGCAAAGAAGAAAATATCAACAATGCAGTTGATAATTTTCAGTGAAAATTAAAAGATCTCATCTCAAATTTTGCTTTTTACTATATATAAAATGCAGAAGTAAAGGATGAATGACTGCTCTTTGTTTGCAGTCTCATATGCCAGTTTTTTTTTTCTCCTTCAGATAAAAGTCATGAAACATGTTCTAGTACTGCAGCAAGTACTATTCATAGTCTAAATTTGTTGCGAAGGATTTTCTTTATTCCAAGAGGGTGTAGGAAGGAAATGGAAATACAGTTGCATGGAGAAGCAGAGAAGACTTAAACTAGAAAGTGGGTTTCAGACATTTTACAGAGCAAATGTCTACAAGTGATTACTGAAGTAAAGAGAGCTGCTGATGCTGATTTGTGTGGTTTCCACAGTCCCTCACTATCTACTTACTTTTCTATTTTACTTATTTATGTTGCTAGAAGGCCACTGTGACCAAGCAATTTACAAAATACAGTCTGCCTAGCAGTGACCTTTCAGATATGTGCCACCTTGCAGTCTCATTCATTATACCCTTTCACCCTTTAATTTGTTATGCATGGAAGGTTGTTCTTTACATAGACAACAAGATTTATTATTTAACTCTCTAAGAGTTGTCTCTAATGCTAGAATCAAGCAAGCCAGCATTGTGCCCAGGTGGCGAAAAAGGCTGATAATGTCCTGGCTTCTATCAGAAGTAGTGTGGTAAGCAAGACTAAAGAAATTATTGTCCCCCTGTACTCGGCACTGGTAAGGCCCCACCTCGAGTACTGTGTTCAGTGTTGGGTCCCTCACTACAGGAAAGATATTGAGGTGCTGCAGCTTGTCCAAAGAAGAACAACAAAGCTGGTGAGGGGTCTGGAGCACAAGTCTTATGAGGATTAGCTGAGGGAACTGTGGTTGTTCAGCCTGGAGAAAAGGAGGCTGAGGGGAGACCTTATTGCTCTCTACTACTACCTGAAAGAAGGTTGTAGAAATGTGGGGATAGATCTCTTTTCCCAAGTAACAAGTGATAGGACAAGAGGAAATGGCCTCAGGTTGTGCCAGAGGAGGTTGAGATTGGATATTAGGAAAAAATTCCTCACTGAAAGGGTTGTCAAGCATGGGAATAGGCTTCCCCCGGGAAGTAAGTGATTGACTCACCGTCCCTGGAGGTATTCGAAAGACCAGTAGCCATGGTGCTTAGGGACATGTTTTAGTAGTGGACTTGGCAGTGTTAGGTTAACAGTTGGACTTGACGATCTTAAAGGTCTTTTCAAACCCAAACGATTCTATGATTTTAAAACATTCTATGATTTTAAAACATTTACAAAGGAAAAATCCTGATATCTAGAGAAAACAGAATTTTTCCTCTTATCAGACCTCAGAATCTGAGCATACTTACAGCTGCAAACATGCCTTCAGAAGAGCCCTCAGCACAAGTTATTTTCCAGTCTCAATGAGGGAGGCAGAATGTGGATCCTCACACTTTGATACTTAGATATTGGAGGTTTTTCACCTTTGGTAATGGATGAATACTCATTTTGAATCAAGATCTCTCTTTCTGAGTGTATTACTAGTTGCCTATATAACTTACCAAGATGGGGTTTTCTCTTTGTCTGTGGACCACATACTGTTTTTTTCCTTTCTTATAGTCATGTCATTCTAACACATAACAATATATATTTCCCTAGGTTACCATTTTCTCTTGTAAAAGCCATCTGTGCTATGTCCTACTGTACATTTAAAATCCTGTTACATTTCAGTAAGAATAAGCAAAACAATGTTGAATCAAAGCTGCCTTGGATCCTGCAAGGATTCTGGCTATTACCACTGGAATATAAAATAATAAAGTATTTTCCCCTTGAATTATTTTTTTCCCCAGAAAGAAGCAATGTCAGAAATAGAGAATTTGGAACTTTAAATAAACGTTAGAGAAGAAGATTTATTTCTGTGTCTTTTCTCAGGTGGTAAAGTTCTTATAAAAGTTGAAATATTTATTTCATGGAAGCATCTTAAGCATTTAATTCCTATCCTGTATCTGTACTTTGTCCTGACCAAAGTACATTGAATGAATGAGAAATGTGTGTGCTTTGAATGTTGTTATTATAATCTAAGACTATGAGATAGTAAGTTTTGTTTAGCAACAATACATTTTTTAACCTTTTTTGTTTTCTTCTCTTTGCTTTGTAAACAGGAGTAAAATTTTGCAGCTTTAGATCTTTTTCATTTTGGCACCTTTAAGTGTCAGACTCTATAAAATGCAGTATGAATATATTATTTTTCTGTTTGGGGCCTGCAAGTGCACATGCTCTGAGGAATGTCTGTACAACCCAAGCACAGGAAACATTGCCTGAGGTAGCACTTTCTGACGTGCATTGCCTGGAGCTTGAAAAAGCCATCATGGGACTTTTATTTGGTGTTAACTAATTTTGCTAGAAAAGTACAATTTACATATATACGTAGGTGTCTTGGAATGCCCAAAAATATATAAAAAAATAATGTCTTTCTGGATCTAAAATGGAGTCTGGAAACTTTTTTGTCATCCTTACTTCTTAGCGTTTCAGTTTTAGGTGGGATCTTTATTCATTAGAAATTCTATATTTGCAGTAAGAAAAGCAGGATGTTGACAATTGTAGATAATTTTCTGTTCTTCATTATAATACTGTGAAAAAGGTTTTGGGAACCCCTCTGTTTCGTCTCCTTCTCTATCCAGAAACCCCAGTGCTATTTTTTCCAATCTACATACTCAACATGCAGAAGCACAACGGATGATCAGACTCCTAATGGCTGGTTCTGTCTCATGTCTCGTTTATTAATTGGAGCATTCAAGATATGCCACTTCTGTTTAGTCCGGGTATTATCAAAATTTACAGCCTGCCTGTCCTGGCTGCAGCTAAAAAGCAGCAGACTCTTGCTGGAGAAATCAGAAGTTCAGTTCCCGACATTCCACTTTGGTTTTGCATTTAGAGTATTTAGGTATGGTTTTTGTAATGACATAGTCACTTGATTAACAGACTACAGGTATCACTCAGATATGGACATACTGTGTTAAGACCGGATTATTAATTTTGGTCCAGATGGAAGAATGCAGAGGTATTTTGCATTTATTTTATGGGGTAACACTTGACATATAAATCTTGTAGTCTAATTTATTATTTCTTAATTTATTAATGATTTGCTGTAATTTATTATATGGTACTTCAGGTCTATAGAGTTAAGGGTTTTACCTCATAAGCTCAACAATTGTATGTGGCTTTTTCATCTGGGTAGTGCTTTTGGTTGAGTTTCAGTATATCATTCTCCATCCCTTGGATTGTGTTGACCATATATATATATGTGTGTGTATATATATATGTATATACATATATAAAATGGGGTCAGTGAAGTTAATATGATGCCATTCCAGCAATTATCAAACCTCCTCTGAGTACCGTAGTTGGTCCTGCAGACAGCCATCTCCCAACTCATCCACAGCAACCATATGAGGCTGTGTGGTACACCACAGGTAACCATATAGAAATCCATATATTTAGTATAAAACACATTACAGTTGGATGTATTCTCAGACGTAGTGGCCCTTGCAGCCTTGAGGGCACCGGTCTGAGGAAAACGCTTCTTTTTAGATCTACAATGGGTTCATGACTGGACAAAATTTGACTGTTCATAACCTTGGTCCCTGGTGATCCTTCTTTGATGGCTTATCCACTTATTCATTTATTGACTCTTGTACAGATCCCTTCTTATTTGTACTGACGGCACGGTGACGAGGGCAACAGAAAACCTGAAGGCTTTATGATTAAGCCCTGATTTCATAGGTGGGTTGGGTTTGTGCAAGTTGGTTGGGAAATCTTTCCAAGCATTATGCTGCATCCTTTGTAAGTACAGGAAGTGATACTCACAAGTTTGTATGCACATGCACATACATAAAGCAGATAGATCAGTGTCTGCAGGACTGGAACAGGATACTCAGTTTTCTGTGTTACCTATTGAAGTAACTGAACATTGTTATTCATTGCAATCTTTGTTCCCCAAGCTGGAAAAATGGTGTTACTACAATCAGAATGTACAGACGTCATAAAGAGAAAAAAAAAACCCGGCATAATTGACTTTTCCTGGTCATATCCTTTTAAAATCATACTAGATAACGAGTGTTAGGCATGAAATCAAGCAAGTTAGTTTAGCACTATTAGTGGTTTGCTTTTGTAAAGAAGGAAGATCGATTAAAGGAAGTGTTCCTTTTTAAAATGGAGAAGGAAAATACTATTTAACTTGTCTACATAATGCAACAAGTTATCCCTGAAAACGATCCCTTAAAGGGATTTATTTTGAAATGCGTGGACATTGATGTAGGTAAGAATATTAATAATTACAGAATCACAAAAAAACAAGGTTGAAAGAACTTTAGAAGGCAGTAACCCCACAGCCACCTCCAAAGTCAGGATCATTTATGTTTATATTATTCCTGACAGAGCTCCAGAAAACTCCTCTTAATAAATTCCCTATTCTATCCTTTGACATGAAGCCATTGATAATTTTTTCTCTGATACATCTAGACAATTTTGTTCCCCAGTTAAAACAAGTAAGTTTTTGCCTAATCTACGTGTGTCTGAAGACCCATGTTTTCTTGGTTCGCCTCTGAAAATGTCATAAGAGTTTGTGTCAGGCCACACACGTCAGTCCTCGGGGGAGTTAGACAGCTGCCTTTCTTCTCATACACAAAGAAGCTAAACACCGTTAGTTTTTTCCAGACTCTGCTAACGATTCCTTCTACCTCCTTACCTTTCAGGTGAGTATGAATGATTTGCTTGATTAACACTTCCAGACTTTCTAGCAACCAAAGATAAGCAGCCTGATCTATAGCTCCCTGGCTCACTGGTTTAGCTTGTTTGCCTTCCTTTCCCAGCATGAACATCATTAGTCCCCTCTGATTAGCGGCTAGTTTTTTCAAGTACTTTCTAATTAACTTTTGGGTTGTTTTTTTTTTCTTTTTTTCATTATTATGGCTGTATAGCCCGTTTACCATAGCTATCAGTTTTGCTAGCCACCAATCATTCTGCAGCTGTAGTTTTTAGAGAAGGCATGTGGTGAGGGAAAGCATTAACTTTTACCTTTGATATTCTCTGTTAATAGCTTTCTGTTTAGACCACGACAAGAATCACACAGAACAATTTCTCACTTCTTTTGATCTATTTTTTATTTTTGTTAGCGCTTAGCTATTTTCTAAGCTCTTCAGGGTCCTTCTATAGAGATTATTCTACAAAACGCCATTCTTTCACATATAAGCCAAATGTTGAGGGAAAGAAAAAAAGAGGGAAACAAGTAAGCTCCTCTCTGACAGGAATAACACAGTAATTCTGTTCATGTTCACTAAAATGTATGATATTAGTGATAAACCTGGGCATGGAGTGATGCTGGTGATAACTGTCACTGAAGTTCTGATGTCTTCATATTATCTGTCACCAATCACTGCCCAAACACAGAGGAAAAAAAAAAAAGCTTGTATATTTTCTTCTTGTTTAATCATGATACTTACTTAGGTTTGCTTTATGGGATGCAGGCAACTGAGAGTTACTGCATGTTTTGACTAATCATATGTTATCTTTATGGTAGGTTATAGTATGGTATCCATAACCATGTGGCTGTACTGTTTTCTGCATCAGTGCAGGTTGTATGGCATATCTGCCATCATACTCCTTTTTTTTTTTTTCCTATATAATTTGTATGTTCTGTGATTCTCTTTTAAAGCTCTGGGGGATTCAACTTAACTGGGAATGCTTTTAGACTCAGGGTGATTTATAGTGTTCTCTGGAAGATGTATAATCTACCTGACATTGTTAAGGTCTGAAGAGAAATGGATAGCAATATATTTCTTGCAAGAAATTTATTATCGTAGCAGTTGTCTTGCACTACCTTTCTAAAATATGCTCTTTTTTTATATCCTGTGAATTTTCTGGGGAAGTCAGGGAACTTTCACTGAATGTCCAGATTTAATAATGCTGTTTCAAAAATGTTTATCCAGATGTGTTGTTTTCCTCTTGAATGCTGAGAAAACAAAAGAAAATGGTAGACTGCATCACAGAATTAAGTGTTCTTAAATCTGACTTGAGAAATACCCAGACTAATTTGATACTGAGGTGTATTTGCTAATGGTGCAATAACAAACTTTGGGAACTGTGAGTGAGTCTTGTGCTCAGCCTTAAGCTGTAGGAGCATGGTTTCTTTTCAGATGACAGCCTTTGTGTGTGATGCATGTTTGGAGAGAACATGAGGAAGGAAAAGAAATTATATATCATGAACCCAAGAGAGGGAGTGGAGAGGAATATGGAGTAGATAAATGACAACACTAGTGCAGCTGTATTAGATGAAGACTTTTAGCATGTTGCCAAAGGTGATGCCCCAATTTATTATGACAAGGAAAAAGAGTTCAAGTGGTTAAAACAACCTCTAACTCAATATTAAATATTTAGGGTATTTTGGGAAGGGACTTGAGACATTTTTGTCAACTACAGTAAATACACAATAGTATATCAGATAATAATCTTGGGTTTTTTTTAATCTTTTTTTTTTTTATTATTATACAGAAAAAACACTTTCCAATGAGAAGAACAGCTGTACTAATTTAAGTAGCGAGGTGACTTTTTACAACTTGTAAAACTCTTCTGTAACTTTTGTATGTGTAACTTCTGTACATGTAAGAACATGTTATCATCCAACAACTAAAAAGCAAAAAAAAAAGGCTGTTACTCTCACTCAAAGGCTATACATTTCCTATGATTGTCGTCACAATTTCTAAAGCACATCATTTTTGCCACGTTGAGATTAGTTGAGTTTTCCTGTCTAAAGCCAAGAACTGAACCTTCAGTGAAGACACGTGCTTTACCACTCTGGATCCTGCTGAGATATCCTTAGAGCAGATGACAGACATGAAAATAAATCAGCTACATATACTCAGCTGGAAGAAATAGTTTCAAGGGGGAGAAATCCTGCTGATGTCTGACTTGAATTCTTTATGGAAGTAATGAACCTAGATAGGTTTATGAAGGTCAAAACTAGTGTTTTGCAAAACTATTGAGTTCTGATTTGTGAAATGTTCACTGCAAAAACACAGATTTATAACCATTTAGGGTTATTGATTTTATTTTTTTCCTGAACTCTCCTAGCCTTGGAAAAGTTTCCACCATGAAGGAAGAGAATGCAGTTTTTATTGGATCTATTGATGGAAAAATTTTGCATGCATATTTACTGAGCTGAGTAGCCTAGTACAGCATGTGATGTTTAGGGAAGTGATTTTCTGTAACAAGCACTGTAGATGAAGTTCTAATTCATAATTTAATATAAGGAAGGGTGTAAATCAATGAGATTTTGTAGTTCTAAGCCAGTTCAAGGTTCAGCTGCCATTAGAAATTGCGGTATAGCTCCAAATTTGAGAAAGAAATACTGCCCTTAGGTTGTGTATATTTTTTTTTCTTTTTTCTGTTCTATATTCTGTCACAACTAACAAAATTCAGTTTTATATGCTGTTCCAAGCTATGGTGAAGGAAGCTGAATAAGCAGTGTAAGGTCTCTGGGCTGTCACAGTTACAGAACCTAGCGGGGTGAAAGCTGTTGAGTCGCCTATCATACACCTGCTCAGCACATCTGCATCTTTTAGTCTCATAGTGAGAAATACCAACATAATACAGCATGAGGAAAGTGGAAGAAGAAAGAAAAATCTGCCTGAGAAGCCTTCAAACTGCCAGGATGTTATGAGCAAAAAAATTAAAAGCAGTAACTCATTCAGTAAGACAAATCCTTGTGTAGCAACTATTGATAAGCTCAGGGCTGTGTTCCTATACAATGATGTTGTGAGTCCAGCATACCAACATCCATGTAGAAGATTTCCAATGCTGTTGTTAAATTTTACTAGAATAAGTAACAAATATGAATAGTCATCAAAGTTTCCATCTCATTCTATAAACTTGGAAACATTTGCTAATCTCAGATTTTAGTAAATTAAACTATTTTAGTCATTCTCAGATATCTTGCACTTGTGAACTGTATGCCACTTTAAAATGGCAACCTTTTTTTTTTAATTTATCAACTAAGTTAGTCATTTAACCCAAGAAGGGGGCAGTAAAAAAAACAACTTTATAATCTTTGTCACAAAGTGTATTAGAAATTCTAGAAACTGAAAGTCAGCCATGCATAGTCTGAACTAAGGTTTTGGATACTCCCTGGGGATACTACAGGCTCCACTTTGTGTGCACGAGAGGTATTTATGAAGTAAAGTATTTCTGAAACAGCTTAAAAAAAAATTTTTGTTTTGATGAAAAATTCTCTGGTCCTTTTCTGAAATTAATTCTCATATTAATTTTCCAGCCACCCTCTTAGTGGTGGATCTCACATTTTTCAGAATGTGTATGTTACTTCCTTCTCATTTGACTAAAAAGTTTCTCACCTTCCAGTTTCCCTAAACCGTGGCAAGTCTCAATAACATAAGTTAGGGAACTGAAATCCTTAGCCAATCAGGCAGTAAAAATTAGGCAGATGACTTGGACATCATGACCGCTAAATTCTGTTTCAGACACTAATTCACAGTCTGACTGTTAGCGGTCACTTAACTGCATGTCATAGTCTCCTGGTGAAAGAGAATCATATTTGCTCATCTTTAGGAGTCATGCTGAGATCAGTGAAAGTTTTTTTTTCTCAAGTTAAATGCAGGATGTTGTTTGATTCCTTCTCTTTTTTTTTTTTTTTTTAAAAAAAAGAAAACAAAACCCCAAACAAACAAAACCCAAAAACAAGCAACAAAGCTCTAGCCCGGTAAACAGAATCTATGGTGATTGATGCCATCATAAAACCTCAGAATATCACTGAGCATTGTTCTTATTGCTCAATAGTAAAAGCAACAGAAGATACTAAATCATATTTTGAAAATGGGAGAGGTCAAGATGGAACAATAATGGATACCAAAAAAGCCATTTTGAGTTGAGGAAGATTTTTATTAAGGCAAAACAAAGCATAATACAAAATCTTGCTAAGAAACTATTATAAATTCTGAAGCAAAAGTTTTGGTTTCATCCTTTTCAGACAGGAACATTCATCTTGATTATGTAATGTTACGTGACTAAAGATACTCATCTAAAGAAGGTAGTACATTTGTTCTTGGAGGAAGAAGGACTCAAATACAGCATAATATTTATTGAATATAATTAATATAGCTTTAATAAACCCATTGAGTACAGACCAGTGTTTTTTAGTGTTTTACTTATGTTTTGGCACACATTTCAAGAAGGACACAGGCTTTGCAGTCTTCTGTTTTGCTCGTAAGATTTATACGAGTAGCAATTCAGTATATATAACTGAAAAGCTCAGCTCTGTGCATATATTCAATCCTTTGCTATCCTCATACAGCAGAAAGGGGTGGGAAAATGGCTATCTTATCCCCACTGAAGCTTTTCATAGCACAGTGCCTTTTCTGCCCAGATCCTGAACGGCATTCTGATGAAGGCAGTCTCTGTTTGTTCTGCTATGTATGTTTTAGTTGCAAAATAATATTCTGGGACACAGCTGCCTGGGATTCCTCTAGGCACTGTCACCCAGAATAGGGAGAGAAGCGCCAGGGAGCAGGGCAGTCACCCTGCCGCCCAGGGCTTCAGGCACCTCCTTGGGCACGTCAGTAAGGCCCACGCCCACTGGTGCTCTCAAATCCCTGAGAGTTGCTCCTTGAATCTGATTTTGGTCTTTTCTTTTCAAATGCACCCTGTTCAGTAAGTGAATCAGCATTAATGGGAGGAAGCACACTTGAACATGTCAGTGACCTGAGATATGCTCTTACTGAGTGGTCTGTCGTTGCAATTTCTAACACTGATATCTGACCAGTTGCTGAAAGCGGGAAACTTTGGCATAAACACACCTGAGGGCTGAGCTGTATTGTGGTTACGTATATTAGCATGCATTGGGAAACTCTGCTTTATAGATCAGTTTGGTAGATTACTTTTACTGAAATTTTGGAGGGTTCTTAACCTTCTAGGGGGTAAAAGAAAAAAAGCCCTTTGGCTATTTTAGAATCATAGAATGGTTAGAGTTGGAAGGGACCTTGAAGATCATCAAGTTCCAAGCCCCCTGACATGGGCAGGGACACCTTCCACTAGACCAGGTTGCTCAAAACCCCATCAGCCTGGCCTTGAACGCTTCCAGGGATGGGATCCACATCCAATTCCCTGGGCAACTTGTGCCAGTGTCTCACCACCCGCAAATATCTTCCTGATATCTGATCTAAATCTACTCTCTTTCAGTTTTAAAATATTACCCCTCATCCTATCATTACAATCCCTGACAAAGGGTCCCTCCCTGTCTTTCTTGTAGGCCCCCTTCAAGTATTGAAAGGCTGCTGTAAGGTCTCCCCAGAGCCTTCTCTTCTCCAAGCTGAACAAGACCAACTCTTTCAGCCTGTCTTCATAGGAGAGGTGCTCCAGCACTCTGATCATCTTTTTGGCCCTCCTCTGGACCTGCTACAACAGGTCTGTGTCTTTCCTGTGCTGAGGGCCCCAGAGCTGGATGCAGTACTCCAGGTGGGTTCTCAGGAGAGTGGAGTAGAGGGGCAGAAACACTCCCCTCGACCTGCTGGCCACCCTTCTTTTGATGCAGTCCAGGATGTGATTTGCTTTCTGGGCTGTGAATGCACATTGCTGTGTCATGTTGAGCTTCTCATCAGCGAACACCCCCAAGTCCTTCTCCTCTGGGCTTCTCTTGATAGATTCTCCACCCAGCCTGTATTTGTGCTTTGGATTGCCTTGACCCACATGCAGGACTTGGCCCTGTTGAACTTCATGAGGTTTGCACAGGCCCACTTCTCCAGCCTGTCCAGGTGCCTCTGGATGGCATCCCTTCCCCTCAGCATGTCAACTGCACCAGAGAGCTTGGTGTAGTCAGCAGACTTGCTGAGGCTGCACTCAATCCCACAGTCCACGACCCCAACAAAGATGGTAGACAGCACTGGTCCCAGTACCAACCCCTCAGGAACGCCGCTCATCACTCGTCTCCACTTGGACATCAAGCTGTTAACTGCAACTCTTTGAGTGTGGCCATCCAGCCAACTCCTTATCCACTAAGTGGTCCATCCATCAGATCCATTTCTCTCCAATTTACAGACAAGGATGTTGTACAGGACAGTGTCAAATGCTTTGCACAAGTCCAGGAAGATGATGTCAGTTGCTCTTCCCTTATCCACCAACGTTATAATGCTATCGTAGAAGGCCACCAAATTTGTCAGGCACGATTTGCCCTTGGTGAAGCCATGTTGCCTGTCACCAATAACCTCCTTTTTTACCATGTGCTTTAGCATAGTTTCCAGGAGGATCTGCTCCACGATCTTGCTGGGCACAGAAGTGAGACTGACTTGGGTCTTCCTTTTTTTCCCTTTTTAAAACTGGGGGTTATGTATTTTCTAAAAGAAGGGTGGTTTTTTTTTGTTTAAAGTTTTTCATTTTAATACATTCTTATCTTATTCCTGAGGTGTAAACTCTTTGGTACTCTCCTCCATTCATTCATCACACAGTTGTGCAATGTGATATGTAAAAGTTCTTGTACGGCAAACTAATTGCAAGAGGGTAGCTGCAATATTTCTCAAATGTGGAAGATGTTCTGTGCTTGCCTGCCCACACAGAGCACTCTTTTCATTTCATTTCAGTGGCATATTTCTGAGGTGATTTGTTTGATTTATTTTCCTTTCTTTTAGGCTTGAGCTTGTGCTCTTTTTGAGACACTGCTTTTGAAATCTGAGAAGCTGTGACAGATCTGATGCATTGCTACTAGCAGCATGGAAATTCTCAAGGGTTAAAATTTCATGGTCATGGTTCTCAGAGCGCTGTCTAAAAGAAATCTAAGAGCCTTCTTTTAGAGACAGCTTTTCAAGTTACATTGGAGAGTCAGTTGGCTGGTTGGTTTTCTTTATCTGTCCCATGAAAAGTAAGTGCACGTTAGTGCTTATCTAAGGTTTGTAAACAGAACCAGTTATCTTGTAAATCCAAATCTGAGTTTTCTGTGCAAAATAAAACTTGGTTGTACTTGTGGGTGTTTTGAACAAATTCCTTACTGGAATACTTCTCAAAAGTACTAAGTTAAATACTTTCCATCAAATGAAAAGCAATTAAAGAGCTATATAAATAGTCTATAAAGAATCATTGAGAGGTTTGGTACATTGAATTACTGTCTTGTTTAAATACTTCTTGATGCAGACAACTATAAAAGACATTCCTCTTTCTATAAGCACCTGCTCCTGGTAGAAACAAGAGTTATATTGATTTACTGCAATTTATTTTCTCCCTGGATTCTGGTCTTGACACTGTGAGAAGATTAATTGGAATTAATGGCATTTGCACAGCTAATTAAAGTCACTCTTCCTCCAGTCAAATCAATTCCTTTAATCAGAGAAGTAGCAAAGTCTTGCTCAGTTCCTCCAGTCTTGCATGTAAATGTTCTTTGCTTGAATAAGCATCTCTGCAATCATTAGTGGTTGAATAATGATACCTGGTAATTTCTTCAGCACTTGAAAAGCACAAAAAATATACATATTCATTCTTATAGATAATGCAAAGAATTAAGATTTTTTTCTTTTTAATTTGAACTTAATTAAAGACAGGGTTTGTTTTTATTCTTGATCCATTCTTCAAGAAGGATTCTGGAGATGAGCATGGTGGTATCAGAGATTGTACTCTCAGTTTTTCATGCACTGCCGTAACACAAATAAATGGTACAGCTCAAGGAAAATAATTCCTTTGTATAATCTAATGGTGCAGTCTCTCTTTCTAAGCATTGTGCAAAATAGCATGTTAACAAATTAATATGTAAAAAGGTCTTTCATGGAAAACACAAACAGGACAGAAAGCAGAACAAAACCAACATGCTGTTAATCACTGTGTTTCTGCTGAAAATGTAGGAAGCATAACCTCTACTGAGGGAGAAGGCCTTAGAGGAATATTATTCTTAAATCAATCCATACTACTAACTTAATGCTTGAGCTGCAGTAAACTCTCTGTCGGGAAACATGCGGAGCATCGGTGGCTACAATGGCCTTCTGAGTTGGTATTGCAGCCTGGCTGCTCCATGAGTAAGGGCCAACTGGGCTTTTGTTCCATATGGCAGTGGATTTGTGTTCTACTTTGATTTTTGTTGGTAGGTGACATGCAACAACAACGTGAAGCCAAGGACATATTGAAGATGTTGCTTGGCTATGGGTATATCCCTGTTTACAGAATGTTTAACATGGATCATCTTTTAATGTATACGAAATCTTAATTCATGTTATTGAAACAGAAAATCTTTGCAATCAAGTCAGATCATCCTTTATCATATGACTGTGATTACAAGTTCTGTTTCCTAGATACAGATCTAATTTCCAGACTCAGAAGATATTTGTTATCTTTGCTTTTATACTAGACCTACTCTGAAAAAAAGGCAATGAATAACATAACAAAAAATTCCAAATTAATCTCTCTGGGAAAAAGGTATGTCTGGTATTATTCATGCAGTCTCTTGTGAATGTTGGAGTAAAAGTTTTCTTTATGTGAAAATTCACGAGAGAACAACTACATGATTTTCATATTAGTAATTGCATTAAGAATTATGATCTTGGAAGATCATGGCATTCAAGCAGGAAGATAAACTGCAATGTATATTTTGCATCCATCATATGATAGATCAGCCAGAAAGTTACAAGTAGAATATGATGGAGAATCAGGAGAAGAAGTGAAGAGGAAAAGCAATTCTAAAGTTATCCTGGTTTCAGCTGGGATAGAGTTCATTTTCCTTCTAGTAGCTGATGTGTTTTTGGTTTGCCCTGAGAATAATGCTGGTAATACATATTGTTTTAGTTGTTGCCAGGTGATGTTTTACATTAGTAAAGGACTTTTTGAGCTTCTCAGAGAAGCTGAGAGCATAGACAGAAGAAACTGACCAACGGAACATTCCATGCCATAGATGTCATGCTTAATATATAAATGGGGGTTGGCCTGGGGGCAGCAATCCTCGGTCACTGCTTGGGATGGGATGTGCAACCAAACACTGCATGGTGAAAGTTACTTGTGTTGTATTACTTTATTTTGTATATTCTTTTACCATTATTATTGTTATTGCTATTTTCCTTTTCTGTTATTGTTCCATTAAACTGTCTTTATCTCAACCCATGTGTTTTTTCCCTTTTGCTGCCTTTTCTCCTTCTTCACGCTACCCTACTGAGGCGGGGAAGGAAGGGAGAGGAGGTGAGCGAGTGGCTGGGGGGGCCTAGGTGCCTGCTGGAGTTAAATCACAACAAAAGTGCATAGAAAGCTTTTATTAAAACTAAATGAATAGTAAATAAATACATTAAATTCATAGTTGTTTCTCAGCTACAAAAAGCAGATTGTTAAATTCACTGAATATGTTTCTTCACTTCATATAAGTCTTTCATGTTCACTTAAAACCGGTTTTTAGGAATAAGTTGTGGTATTCACATTTCTTGGATGTTAAACCAATGGAGTAGAAGATACACTTCTGCTCCTGTACAGACATGAAGACGAAAATCTGTTTTATAGCAGGAATATAGAGGAGTATATATTATCTGCAGAGAGCCAGCCACAAGTCTTATTCAACAGTTACCTCTCTTTTAAGGTAATCATTTCTGCTTCAGAATACATTGATCTCTGCTTTGAAAGTGTTGTGCATGAATGGAGTCTTTATACCATGTTGCAAGGACTGCAACATGAATTGCTTGTCAGTTTTAGGTTTGAAAATTTTAGTAATCGACAGTAGATGCAAAAAGGTCATATTTTAGTGTCACTATAAAATTATGTTGATTCTTAATCTTTCTTTGAAGGTATAGGGAGCTAGTCTATGGGCCAATACAGTCAAGGTAAATAAGACACAATGGTGAAAAAAACTTAAATAATCCCAGAGAAAGTAGTATGCTCCCTACTAGAAAGTGGTTTGTAGAGCTAATCTTCAAACTTTGAAAGGTCTGTAGATGCACTGTTCTTCCTGGATGTTGGCGGGAATTTAGATATTCAAAGAAAAGTTACAGGAAAGGTTACATGCAGGCACCATGCCTAGGAAATTCAGCCTTTTAACTGTCACCTGTTACTAAATGAACCAATTCAAGTGAAAATGTAGACTTAAAAAGCCTGTGATTTGTTTCTGAACAAGAATATTCTATAGCAGGGAAGGACTCTTGAAGCCCTACTTTCAATACTTACCTATACAATGCCTGAGTCAGTTCACCCTCAAGTAGGATTGGAAATACATTTTGCTGTGCTGTTCCTTCCAGAAAACTGTAAGCTGGCACTGTTTAGTGTAGTCTATTTAGTCTGTTTAGGGAATTACCACATTCATAAGGGATCAAAGAATTTTATGCATTTTTTTCTTCTTTGGACAGTTTGATGCTGAAGTGTTTCCAAAGTTATAATTTAAAGCCCAGTTCTGAGCTGTGTGAAAGACAGCCTTCCATTACAGAGGTAGTTTGGCAAGCTAATATGCTTTGGGATGAACGACTTATTGAAAGCTTCATGACAACAATTTGGTAGTTGTGTGCCGAGAGGGTATTTCTCATTCTTCATTTCACCACTGAAAATCTTCTGAACTAATAGAGCTGAAATAGCAAATATCTTTCAGATGCCATCGTCTTAACTCAGAAAATCCCCAAAGCTTTATATTCAGCCCTTTGAAAATGTCACCTTTGGGTTATCTGAATTTGTAGCGAGAAGAGAAGTTTCTCAACCAAAACTTGATTTCAGCTGCATTTTGTCATGGTTTAACCCCATCTAGCAACTAGGCATCACACAGCCACTATCTCACTCCCCCCCGAGTGAATGAGGGAGAGAATTAGAAGGGTAAAAGTGAGGAAACTCATGGGTTGAGATAAAACAAGTTTAATAATTTAAATTAATAATAATAGCTATTAGAAGGAGAATAAAAAAGAGAGAGAAATAAAATGCAAGAAAGACAAGTGATGCAAATGAAAACACTTTAAGGACACCTTTGTTACAGCACAATAGCTCTCGATACCCAGGTGTAGGAAATCAGGAAAGGAAGGCAAGAGATCAGCATGGCTGAGTCAAGACCTGCTGGTCAAACTAAAGGGCAAGACCGAAATGCACAGGCAGTGAAAGCAGGGACATGTATCCTGGGAAGAGTATAGGGATGCTGTCTGGTTGTGTAGGGGTGGGATCAAGAAGGGCAAGGCACATCTGGAGCTGAACTTGGCAAAGGACACAAAGAATAATAAGAAGGGCTTCTACAGGTATGTCAGCCAGAAAAGAAGGGTCAAAGAAAGCATACTCCCCGTGACAAACAGGACTGGCAAACTGGTATCAATGGACGAGGAGAAGGCTGAAGCGCTCAACAACATTTTTATCTCATTCTTCACTGGCAATCTCTCTCCCCACACTTCTCAAGTGGATGGACTGGGACAAGGCAGGGACTGGAGGACCAAAGTCCTTCCCACTGTAAGAGATCAGGTTTGTGACCACCTGAGGAACCTGAACAGACAGAATTCTATGGGACCTGACAAGATGCATCCCAGAATCCTGAGGGGATTGGCTGATGTAGTTGCCACGCCAATCTTCATGGTATTTGAAAAGTCATGGCAGTGAGGTAAAGTCCCTGGAGACTGGAAAATGGGAAACATTGCACTCATTTTTTAAAAGGGTAGAAAGGAGGACCCTGGGAACTGCCAATCTGTCAGCCTCACCTCTGTGCCTGGGAAGATCATGGAACAGGTCCTCCTAGAAGCTATGCAAAGGCACATGGAGTGCAGGGAGTTGATTTGAGAGAGCCAGCATGACTTGACCAAGGGCAAGTCCTGCCTGACCAACCTTGTGGCCTTCTATGGTGGAGTGACTAAATTGGTGGACCTGATGTCATCTGTCTGGGTTTCTGTAAGGCCTTTGACACAGCCTTCCACAACATCCTTCTCTCTAAACTCTAAAGAAATGGATTTGATGGGTGGACTGTTCAGTGGATAAGAAATTGGCTGAATGGTCGCATCCAGAGGGCAGTGGCCAATGGCTCAGTGTCCAGATGGAGACTGGTGATGAGTGGCATCCCTCAGGGGTCCATATTGGGACCAGTACTGTTCAATATCTTCATTCAATATCTTCATCAATGACATAGACAGTTGGATGGAGTGTACCCTCAGCAAGTTTGCAGATGACACCAAGATAAGTGTTGTGGGTAACATGCCTGAGGGATGGAATGCCATCCAGAAGGACCTTGACAAGCCTGAGAAGTGGGCCCATGTGAACCTCATGAGGTTCAACAGGGCCAAGCGCAGGGTCCTGCACCTGGGTTGGGGCAACCCCTGGTATCAATACAGGCTGGAGGATGAAGGGATTGAGAGTAGCTCTGCAGAGAAGGACTTGGGGGTATTGGTGGATGAAAAATTGGACATGAGCCAGCACTGTGTGTTTGCAGCCCATAAAGTCAACTGCATCCTGGGCTGCATTAAAAGAAAGGTGGCCAGCAGATCAAGGGAGGTGATTCTGTCTCTCTAACCACTTTCTTGAGACCCCACCTGCAGTACTGTGTCCAGCTGTGGAGCTCCCAGCACAAGAAAGACATGGACCTGTTGGAATGAGTCCAGAGGAGGGCCATGAAAATGATAAGAGGGCTGGAGCACCTCTCCTATGAAGACAGATTTAGAGAGATGGTGGTGTTCATCCTGGAGAAGAGAAGCCTCCAGGGAGACCTTATTGCTGCATTTCAATATTATAAGGCTTATAAGAAAGATGGGGACAAATTTTTTAGTAGGGCCGGTATGGATAGGACAAGGGGTAATGGTTTTAAACTAAAAGGGGATTGATTCAGAATAGATATAATGAAGAAATCTTTTACAATGAGTGTGGTAAGACACTGGACCAGCTGGCCCAAAGAGGTGGCAGATGCCCCATCCCTGGAAACATTCAATGTCAGGTTGGACAGGGCTCTGAGCAACTTGATCTAGTTGAAGATGACAACTCTTCAAACATCTTGATAAGCAAATGCAGAGCTTGATGTATTAGTCTTACTCTTTTAGCAATTTTTGAGGAGCCATCTTTTTTGCTGTTCAAATGCAAGAGTTTAGAAGTCTTTTCCTTTGATTTTAATACAATCAGTACTCCACAAATACTGTACAGTTTGTTGATTATTAAACATTTTGACTCTACTTAGTCATGTAGGGCCAAATTATCATTTGCTGTGAATCTGCAGGAGCCAATGTCTGTTTCAGCAGTTTATAGAAGAAAATCTGTACACCTGATTTTTTGTTTGATATATAGACCAAATATTATTTCTTTGGAGTCAGATAAATTCCTCCCTTCCCAACCCATTTTACCACTCCCGTATGTTGTAGAGGGCTTTTCAAAGTTGATTAAAAAAACCCCAAACTTTTAAATAGCTTTTCTGTTGTCTTAATGTCATAGCAGTTTTCTACACAAATACCTTCAAATTAAAATGGATATCATATCATGTCATATCATATCACATCACATCATATATCATATCATATATCATCATATCATATCATAATCATATCATATTATTATCATATCATATAATATGTATCTTGGGGTTTGAGCAATTAAAATGTAATATAACTTTGACAAACCATGTAATGAAAATAACCTAATATTGAGAAGTTAAGATATCATGGGCTTTGAAGCTGATGCTGGCTAGCTTTGTCACATATTTTCTGTTTTACGGATGAATTCAAGTACCTTCTTAGGTAAGTGCATTGAAGCACAGCTGTTCCCCTATGCATTCTTTACTTTAAAGCATTTCTTCTGCTTCTTGAAGAGCTTGGCTGCTGTATATTGTGTAGGACATTTTTATCAACACTCTCCGCTGAGCACCTGGCTCCCTAGAAGCTTGCTCTCTCTCTCTCCCTGGAAAAGTTAACAGCTTGAATCTCCATGAAGTTGCTTGCTGAAGCTGCTGGAAGAAGTAAGCCAGGCCTAGCTAGCAAGCACATTCCTGTCTGATATGACTATCTGAGAGAGACTTGGCTTGAGGCCTCGGCTGGAGGATAAAGTCAGGGGCCAGGTCCAGTACATGTGACCCTAAAACTCAGGAGGCAACTGTAGCTGGGTGAGCTGAGAAGTCCCTCAGTTTCAGATGGAATCTGAGCATAATTTTGTAGATACAAAGCTTCTGCCTAGCATTTAGTAGCAAAACCCAAGCCTTATGAAAACTAGAGGCTGAATTGTAAGATAGTGCAGGAAAGGGGAATTTCCAGACAGGGAAAATGAGTCTCAAAATGGTGCAAAAGTGTGTTTCAAATGCAGTGAAATACAGATAATCAGTACTGGAGAGATCACTCAGGAGCACTGTCTGAGTTCACAGAATTCACAGAATTGACAGAATTGTCAGGGTTGGAAGGGACCTCTGGAGATCATCTAGTCCAACCCTCCTGCCAGAGCAGGGTCACCTACAGCACGTTACACAGGACAGCGTCCAGGCGGGTTTTGAATGTCTCCAGAGTGGGAGACTCCACCACCTCTCTGGGCAGCCTGTTCCAGTGCTCCACTACCCTCAAAGTAAAGAAGTTCCTTCTCATGTTAAGATGGAACTTCCTATGTTCAAGTTTATGCCCATTACCCCTCATCCTATCATTGGGCGCCACTGAAAAAAGACTACTCCCATCCCCCTGGCATCCTCCCATTAAGTATTTGTATGTATTAATAAGATCCCCCCTCAATCTTCTTTTCTCTAGAAGTTCTCTAGAGTTGTTGGTAAGTGGTAAAGTTTCTTTATTTCTCTTTGCACAAAAGGTCACAGTTTTGAACCCTTAATGTTAGCCACAGAGTGCCTTGTTTTTAAACATAAATTAGGAATGTTAGTGAGTGCAAATGACTGTGAGTCAGTCAGAAGAAACAATCTTCTTTGTCTTGTTTTTGAAGAGTTTTGCAGACAGAAAATGCTCAGCCCAACCAAACTGTGGTGAAACTCAGGTGTAGAACTAACCTTGACAGAAAAGAGTTGCTGCAAGCCTGACTGGTCTAGGAAACTTATCTTGAAAGCTATGGCTGTCGTTAAAGTCAACAGTACTTCAGTAGCTTTGCTCTTGTGATGGTAAACACAGTCTTGTGATTTTTACAGTCAGTTTACGGATACAGCAGAAGTCAGCTGCTTTGTCAGAGAACTCGGGCAGAAAGCTGCAGCTATTGCCACTTTTATTCACTTTCTGTACTTCCAACTGTTTGATGTGGACATTGAAGAAGAGAAGCAATTGAGGATAAAAAAGTACTGAGGTTGGGAGACTCCTACTTGAAATATGAAAGGAAAGTACGTTGTAGCCTGTCCTTCTGCATGTGCAGAGTCAGTGCTCATTTTTAATGATTTTCCAGCATTATCTCATTTTATAAATGCCAACTCCTTTTCTTTTTTCACCTTTGGTTTTTAAGAAGAAAAGAAAGAGTACAACTCTGTTGTTCAGACCCAAAGACCACTAGAATCGCAATGAGTTTATGTCAAATATATCATGGAAATACGGGTAAGAACCAGAAGTATGTGGTTAGGGTTTTCTTTTAGCAGACCACTGAAAAACTTTTACATCTAGTTGGTGACATTCACTTTCCTCTTTACTAAGGATTGTTATAGAACACCCTTGTTATTTACCTGTAAAGTCAGAGATGACATCAGGCATTGTAACAAGAGGCTTATATCCAAGCAACAGCAACTTCCAGATGTCATTCTAAGGAATCAGTCAGTAGCTTTATTTCTCTTTTACATATATATTGGAAAGATGAAAGCTAGTGTGAATTAGGATCAGAAATATTCTTGTTTAAAAGGTAGGAATTTTAATGCAGGAAAATTTTACCTTTGTTCTTCTTTCCTCATTAAACAAAGGAAAATAATTTTATTCGTTATATATGAAGTAAAATATTTTAATTGCCTCAGTTTGGATGAAGCTTGGAACCAGTGAGTTTAAAATTTTAAGAGCAGGGTAGAAAACTATTATTCTCTTGAAGAGCTTTACACTGTATTAAGCTCAGAAACTACCATTAGTCATACAACATTAAAGTTTTTTATACTGTCTAGATTTATCTTCACAGTGAAGTCTTAGCTTGCAGAAACTAACCCACTAAAAAGGGAATATCAAAACAGTTGTAAGAATGACCTCTGCAAAAGCACGTGGTTCAGAAGATGAAATAGTGCAGAAGGCCGGTGTGGTGCGGGGTCACAGGGTTAGTGTTTAGGACAGGGCTTACTAGCTGATGAATCTTCTGGAGATGCTTGGTACAGAGGTAAATTTCTTTTCAGGCTGCAGAGACCTACAATTTGATACATCAATATTAACCAAACTTCTGTTTGGAGAACCAAGTTTTAAAGCTTTCCTGTACTCATCCAGCATGCTGCTCACTGAGGGACAACTTCAATAGTGTATTACCTGATGGCAGAGCCAAAATCACAGCATCATGGACACAGCATGCAGACTGGCAGGGTCCCTCCAGAGGTCTCCACTCCAAACTTCTGCCCAGAGCAGGGTCAGTCGTGGGGTCAAACCAGGTTGCTTAATGTGTTATCTCATGGGGGCTGAAAACCTTTCAAGGAGTGGATGGCACCACCTCCTTAGGCCCAAATTCACTGCCCAGCCATCCTTGTGGGGAAAAAGCTTTTCCTTATCTCCAGCCCCTCTGACCCTGCTCTGTTTACTGCCCACCAGGACCCAGAACCTTCTGCCCAGAGCTGCCCCTAGCCACACCAGCAGCACTGTTGGGGCTCTGCCTCCCTGGGACAGGGCTATACACTGCTCTGGCCCAACTAGTATGGAGACCCCGTTAGCCCTTTCCTCCCATTGGTCTCGGTCAATCTGCACAGTGCTCTGCTCTCATTGACTGGTGCACCCTAGTTTGGGATCACCTGTAAACATGACAGGCATGCATCTTGTTACCTCCCTCGGTTGTTGAAGAGAGGCTGATGTGGAAGCCCACTTGTTCCCAGCCGCTAGGCAAAGCATGACATGTCAAACACCCCTCTCTTGAGTCAAATTATCCACCCTTTTTTTTTTTTTTTTTTTCCATCTATCTTGTTGTGGACCCGTCCAGACTATAACATCCCAACTTAGAATATTGTGGTAGATTGTGACAAAAGCCATGCTAACGTCAAGATAAAGGACATCTACGGTTCTTCACTATCCGTAAGTACAGCTATGTTATCACAGAAAGCAACCATCTGGGACTAGCATGATTGACCCATGGTCAATCCATGCTGGCTCTTCCCTGCCACCTCTACCTTCTTCACCCTCTGGCCCCCAGAGCTGTGCTCCAACAGGACTTGTTCCATGATTTTTGCATGCACCGAACTAAGTCTGACCAGTCTGTGGTTCCTCAGACTCTCCATATTTGTCTTTTTTGAAGATGGATAAAACATTTTTATCTATCCAATCTTCAAGGACCTTCCCTGATCACCACAACCTTTCAAAGGTGCTAGAGAGAAAACTTACAAGGACACTATCCAGCTCCTTCAACACCCTTGGGTGCGGCTTGTTGGGTCTGTACACCTTTGTCTGAACTGGTCCTGACAACACCATGCTGTTTTATGTGGAGGGATGAGCTGCACGATGATGCCTCTCAACAGGTCAGATAAACTTAGGTGCAACACCTCAGCAGTGCAGCTAGCTGCTGCTGATTCCAGAGCTATATCTGTCACAGGTAATTTGGATATTGCTGTTCTGTGCCACATGCATGGTATGAGTGCACTTTCCTGGCTTCTCCTTCACTATACAAGGTGCTGACAGCCTGTGGAAGAAGCTCTATATGTTTCTGCAGTGCCTGTGGTGCTTTTGGTAGGGCCAAACTGTGGGGCATGGTCACCTCTCCTGCAGAGCTGCGATAAGACTCTCAGCTTCAGAGCTGAGATGATAGTGCTGTTCTTCATTATCCTAATGGCTTTCAGGGTCTCTTGTACTTCAAATAATTGATAATGAAATCACTTTAATTTCTAGTTTAATGTTATTTGCAGTTGGTGCTCAGAACTGTCTAAAACAAATAACTTGATCACATCAAATTTTCTTATTCCTTTCTGATTGGAAATAAAGGTTATTAAATATATGACTACTTTCTGTCTGTATACATATATTTTTCAATCAGGATTTATTTCAATCTTTCTTCTATTCCAATGCCTGTATTAAATTAAAAGTAGTATTAAGATGTGTTTCTGAGAAATGGTCCATTTATTAAACTAAATGTGTTTATGCTGTATTTGCATTCACTTTCTTAGGATTTTATGCTACACATTGTCAAAAAAATCCAACCTAAACCAAATTAGGGAAACAATGTAATTTAAGAATTGATAATTACAGCTTCATTTGCTAATTAAAGCACATCCAGCAAAGAAAAAGAGTTATATCATGTGGCCAGTTAAAACCATTCAAAAGTTACCATTTAATATTCTGATAAAATAGTCCACAAATGAGTGATAAACAAAGAATTTTCTCCGAAATTGTTTGATGAATAGTTTTGAATTACTGATATATTCAGAGATAATGGCAATAAGAAAATGGAGGCCAACTAACCAAATGAATTATTCCTTACAATTTATTTACTCATTTCTAATTAAAAACAATGAAACCTGCTTCATTAATATTTAATTACAACTGTACCAGTTCAATTATAGTTATTTTGAAAGATCTTTGGAAAGAAGTCATATGATCTAGTAGTTCTGATTTTTTTTCTTAAAAAGGATGAATTTTTTAGAAAAAATTAGAGTGTTCCTGCCATCTAGCCCCGACAATGAGTTGACCCTATGCAGTAATTTCTTTAAAAATAGTGGTATCACAGTAGGATGTGAAAAATATGAGTATAGACATTTTTATTCCTAATATGAGAGAGAGCAGAACACAAATTTTATAAAGGAAGTGCAGGAACACTGGTTTGAGGATGTCTTCGTAAGTGTGTTTTAGATGATGGCAAACTGTAATCAAACTTCACATATAAGTACAGCTAATAAGTACCTGAGGTAAGGAATTATTAAGTACAATCGGGCATTCTCAAGGAAGACAAACAGCTCGATGTTGGGCTTTGCTGCTTCTGACACATTTCTAACATGTCGCAGTGCTTCTTGTATTGCTGACTAAACATGTCAGTCTCTTCCATGAAACCTAATGTTTCTATGCCTTTTCCTGTTCCCGAATTAAAAATAAATGCCTGTAAAGGAAACATCCAGTGGGTTGTTTATAGAAGAATTTATTGCACATTGTAACAAGGCATAATTTAGCATAACAACTTGCCAAACTAAATGATATTCACTTAATTTTGACCCTCCTTTTCAGCAATTGAATGAAATATTGGCCAGAATAAGGATGCTTATAAACAAGATCAGTCAAAAAGTTGGTAAACTTTCCAAAGTACTAATTGAAAGGTTGTCTTTCATACACAGAAAGTTTCATTTGTCTTTCTTTTCTTACGAAATGGACCAAAAAGAAAGGACGGCAGGCTCATTTCATTATCTATTTGCTACATGTATTCCTGGTCTATATACAAGAAGGCATCAAAATGGTAACGGTTACATTCAAATTGAATTGAACTTAGCATATGCAGAGCGTAGACTGTTGGTTTTTTAAGCCACAGAAACCTTGGCATTAATACAAAAGGTATTGCACATGTTCTGGGTGATGAATGGATTGAGAGCAGCCCTGCCGAGAAGGGCTTGGGGGTACTGGTGGATGAAAAATTGGACATGAGCCGGCAATGTGTGCTTGCAGCCCAGAAAGTCAACCGTGTCTTGGGCTGCATTAAAAAAAGGGTGGCCAGCAGGTAGAGGGAGTTGATTCTGCCCCTCTACTCCACTCTCCTAAGACCCCACCTGGAGTACTGCCTCCAGCTCTGGAGCCCTCAGCACAGGAAAGATGTGGACCTGTTGGAGCGAGTCCAGAGGAGAGCCATGAAAATGGTCAGAGAGCTGGAACATCTGTCCTATGAAGAAAGGCTGAGAGAGTTGTTGGTTTTCATCCTGGTAAAGAGAAGGCTCCAGAAAGACCTTTTTGTGGCCTTTCAGGACTTAAAGGGGCTTATAAAAAAGACAGAGAGAGAATTTTTACCAAGGCCTGTAGTGACAAGACAAGGTGTAATGGTTTTAAATTGAAAGAGAGTAGCTTTAGATTGGACACAGAGAAGTTTTTTACCATGAGGCTGGTGAGGCAATGGAACAGGTTACCCAGAGAAGTTGCAGATAACCCATCATTGAAAGTGTTCAAGATCAGATGGGAAGAGGCTTTGAGCAACCTGACCTAGTGAAAGATGTCCCTGTTCATAGCAGGGGCGTTGGACTAGATGATCTTTAAAGTCCTCTTCCCACCCAAAGCATTGTATGATTCTGTGATTCTATGATTCTTTTGCCAAAACAACTTCTCAGTGCTTATTAGGCATTATGCTTATTGTTGGTCTAAATATTCCCTTTTCAGTTTTCATACTTTCATATTTCATTTATATCTTGAGCATATGAATTACAGACAAAACTTTAAAATTTTCCCATTCTTTGTTTCTGTTTTTACATGTGTTCTGTAGTTTTTGTTTCTTTAATACCTGGCATGGATATGCCTGCAACAAACATAAACTATGCTTGACCAATCTGATAGCCTTCTATGATGGCATGATTGGCTGGGTGATGAGGGGAGAGTAGCAGATGTTGTCTACCTTGACTTCAGCAAGGCTTTTGACACAGTCTCCAATAATATCCTCATAGGTAAGCTTAGGAAGTATGGGTTAGATAAGCGGACAGTAAAGTGGACTGAGAACTGGCTGAATGGCAGAGCTCAGAGAGTTGTGATCAGCAGTGCAGAGTTCAGCTGGAGGCCTGTAACTAGTGGTGTCCCTCAGGGGTCAGTATGGGGTCCAGTCTTGTTCAACACATTCATCAGTAACCTGGATGAGGGGACAGAGTGCACCCTCAGCAAGTTTGCTGATGACACAAAACTGGGAGGAGTGGCTGACACACCAGAAGGCTGTTCTGCCGTTCAGTGAGACCTGGACTGGCTGGAGAGTTGGGCGGAGACAAACCTAATGAAGTTCAACAAGGTCAAGTGTAGGGTACTGCACCTGGGGAGGAATAACCCCATGCATCGGTACAGGATAGGGATTGACCTGCTGGACAGCAGCTCTGCGGAGAAGGACCTGGGAGTCCTGGTGGACAACAAGTTGACCATGAGCCAACAGTGTGGTTTTGCAGCCAAGAGGTCCAATGGTATCCTGGGGTGCATTAAAAAGAATGTGGGCAGCAGGATGAGGGAAGTCATCCTCCCCCGCTACTCTGCCCTGGTGAGGCTGCATCTGGAGTACTGCATCCAGTTCTGGGCTCCCCAGTTCAAGAAAGACAGGGAACTACTGGAGAGAGTCCAGCAGAAGGCTACAAAGATGGTCAAGGGAATGGAACACCTCTTTTATGAGAAGAAGCTGAGAAACCTGGGTCTGTTTAACCTGGAGAAGAGAAGCCTGATAGGGTATCTCATCAATGCTTATAAATACCTAAAGAATGTGTGTCAGGAGGATGGGGCCAGACTCTTTCCAGTGGTGCCCAGCAGCAGGACAAGGGGCATTTGGCACAAGCTGGAACAGAGGAAATTTCTTTTCAACATGAGGAAAAACTTCTTTACTTTGAGTGACAGAGCACTGGAACAGGCTGCCCAGAGAGGCTGTGTGGAGTCTCCTTCCCTGGAGATGTTCAAAACCTGCCTGGATACAATCCTGTGCAACCTGCTCTAGATGAACCTGTTTTGGCAGGGGCATTGAACTTGATGATCTCCAGAGGTCCCTTCCAACCCCTACCATTTTTTGATTCTGTGAAAAAGAAGCACTCTCTTTTCATGATTCCCTGGAAAATATTCTCAAAGACTATATATTATCTATATATGTAGAGTATTTTATATTCTATATATGGGTCAAATGTAGACTTTCCAAATTAATTTTAGCAGGATCCGAACCTCAATCATTTGTGTCTTTTTGCTGAGCTTCATCTCTAACCTTACAAAAGAGAGGTGTTTTCAGTGTTAGGTTCTCCTGGAAACAGTATCATGTGCAGTTTTTCAAGACAGAGTGTATGCTCTCCAGGTCATGGCAGTACAAAAAAATCTACAAACAGTAGATTTGCTAGCATGGCTTGTGTTAAGTGGGAACTGCTGAGCCTCAGCCCATGTACTAGACCTAATCTAATCATGATCCCCAAACGCTGAGTTAATTTGTGAATTCAAGTTCTATATTCCTTTTTTTTGGTCTCTCTTCAGTTATTTTTTAACTTTTACTGAATTTCACTGACTAATTATAAAATACTGGTTTATCAGTTTAAGCTGTGGATCTTCAACAGTTCCAAAGAGTTTGGGTTCCCAGGGCCATCATGTTTTGGAAAAGTCCTTTAGGTAATGTGAAAATCCCTTTTTACCTTCATATAATGTGATCTGTTCCTTTAGGTGTATTTTTGAAGACAGATAAGATGTTCTGAAATACTAAAGAAATTATCGAGAGGTTGAAATCATTCCCTGTGTTTTCCCCATACAATTTCCAAATAACAATTTAAAGGAGAAATAATTTTCATGCCTTCTGATCCTTGAGTGAAGCAAAGGCGGAACTCAAGAATACGGAGGTGCAGGGGAAAGTACACCCAACATGACATGAAGCTGAAACGCCTTGTCCAAGTCCAAGGAAATGAACGAAATTATCCATGCCCTGTTCTGGATTTGACCTTTCATGAGGTAAGAAACAGTGTAGTATGGAGAAGGTGAAGAAAAACTAAAACCCAATGAATGATAACTCACTTGAGAAGCTATGATCTCTGGTTCTGATGGGATGCTACAAAGTGCTAAGAAAGGACAGAGAAAAGGGATACAGCCCGCTCACAGGGGAAGGCTCTGTGTGGAGTATATGTGCTTTGGAGTGTCCTAAACGCCATGTGCTGTCCTAGAAGGGTTTCATTAGTGGCCACTTGAGACAAAAGATCTGTCTTGCTTGCTTCACAAGAGGTGCTTAATGGCACTGAAAATGTTCCGTTAATTAAGAACTCACCAGGAAGGCCGGTGTTCTTCCTAATGTTCCTTGTAATATAGCAAATTATTGACTTTTGTTCACATTTAGAAATGAATACCTCATTTGCAGCTAGAGAAGAGTAAATGACATCCTAATAGGACTCCTTCCATTTTATACAATGGGCTATGCTCTTATCTCAGTTTGGTGTAAATCTTCAGCAGTTTCATCAAATTAATGGAATTTTTTCTATAGTTGCACAAGACTAATTAATGTAACCCCATCAGGGAAAAGGCCAGAGGCCAGTTGTGCTAATACTCATGTAGTCACTCTGGGTACAGTGAAACCATATAGTGGCTGTTTTTCAAGAAAGGTGATTCAGACTTCCCCTCTGGCAATAAAGGAAGGAAATTTATCCATTTCTTTTTTTCCAGTTGTGACGTAAACCAGTGATCTCCTGTTAAGTGTTCTCCAGTTTGAAATAAATAAATTTCCATAAATAAATAAGCACAAGGTTTCCATAGTGAAAGTCAGTATGTTCTTCTACCTTCAAATCCCACCCATTCATCTCCTTCCCTTTTCCTTTACAGAAACCTGCATGTTTATGCCACCTTGCTGCTTGCCGCCATAGGAGGTATCTTTGACAGCAGTATCTGCCTCTCTGCTCCACTCTTGTGAGATCCCACCTGGAGTACTGCCTCCAACTTTGGGTACCCCAACATAAGAAGGACATGGACCTGTTAAAGTGGGTCCAGAAGAGGCCCACAAAGATGATCAGAGTGCTGGAGCACCTCTCCTATGAAGACAGGCTGAAAGAGTTTGTCTTGTTCAGCCTGGAGAAGAGAAGGCTCCAGGGAGACCTTATAGCAGTTTTCTAGTATATGAAGGGGGCCTACAAGAAAGCTGGAGAGGGACTTTTTATGAGGACACGTAGTGATAGGACGAGGGGTGATGGCTTCAAAGTGTAAGAGTGTAGATTTAGATTGGATATTAAGAAGAAATTTTTCACTATGAGTGTGATGAAGCCCTGGAACAGGTTGCCCAGGGAAGTTGTGGATGCCCCATCCCTGGAAGTTTTCAAGACCAGGCTGGATGGGGCTTTGAGCAACCAGGTCTTGTGGGAGGTGTCCCTGCCCATGTCATGGGGTTTGGAACTAAATGACCTTTAAAGGTCCCTTCCAGCCTAAACTGTTTTATGATTCTATGATCCACAGGTCTGTCTACCAGGTCTGAAGATGACAGAATGTTTTTAGAACTGGTGAAATATATTGGATTGGACAAAGGCTTGGACCAAAGATAAAACACTAGACTGGCCTACTGCTCAAGCTGTTTTCAAAATGGTCCACCATCAGTCCAGGATAACACTTCAGCACCGGGGAAAAGAGAGATTCTTGTTCTGAATTCTGTAGGTTTAACCTGACAAATGGCAAAATGGCATTCTGACAGTTTTCAGGTGTTTTGCTTATCTGTCAGTTTGGAACTGTTTTCTTGCAACTTTGCTGGTCTTGATTGATGAGTTTTTGAGATGCCCTATAAAATGCCTGCCGAAACTGACAATCAAAACTTCTTAGGAGAAAGTTGGCTTTCTTTGGATACGCTTGATAAAACTGCTTAGTGCTATTCAGATTGTTAAAGATAGTGCCTCAATACAAAGAATAAACAAGCAAATATCAAAATCAAAGTAATGGTTATATAATAAATTCCAGGAAGACTATTCTTGTTGACTTTTTGAAAATAAAGAATACTAGTCAGCCTTCATACTGACTGACATGCTTAAAGGTTAGATCTTGTTATCATCTGTTGTTCCTTTTTTGATTTAATATTGAACATGTTTTCATATTTTGGTTGTTGTTAAAAGGCTTTCTTGATGCAAAATGGAGCCCAGTTTTACTCATTATCTAGTTTTGGTTTTCCGACTGATAGGGATTTTAATTTTGAATATGTAGAGAAATCATTTGTATTTTATTATCAAATGCAGGAAGCTGAGATCTCAGTATTTTTGGCAGTCTTAAATGCAAAGACAATGATAGGACTTCACAAATAGAAAATGCTATCTCTTTTTTCATTCTTTCAAATAGTCTAGCAAATATAGCCTATATGCAAACCAGCCTGTGCAGGATGGAAAACTGTAAGAAGAGACACGTATAAGAAAAAGAGGCTTTCATAGTCAGTTTTTGGTTTTATTTTGTTTAAATCAGCAAAAGAGTTGGGATATCCCTGCTCAACTAAACCACTATTCTTCTACACGTAATGCTTCTTATGACACCAAACAGATAAATGTGATCCATATATGGCAAATAAAACATCAACATCATCATCATCACCATCATGTCATCTCTATATGGCACTTTTTGTTTGTAGTTGCCAAATAATTTTCTGTTAGAAGATAAGATGGAGTATTAAAGAAAAAGTGTACATAATAGTGTATAGAACTTGTCAAGATTGCCTTAAGGAAGGTAAATTGGAAGATTTTCAGACCTATTGTGTGTAATGACATCAAACCTGCTTATCATCTGCTTGCAAAGTCTGAAGTACCTCATACACACCCCATGTAACTGTGTGGTCTTTTTTTTTTTTAATTATTCTGAGAAAGTTGTCTGATTGTAACTGGAGTAAATCAGTTTGTTGATTGCAAAAACTGCAGGGACAGTATTTAATACTTGCATGATATTCCCAATATAGGAGATACTTTGGTGTTATAATTTACAACACTAAATGATCATATTTCATTCCAAAAGTTTAAATACCAACAGAAGGATCACAGCAAAATAAAAACTATTGTGATATATTAAAGAATGAGGAAATGAATAATCTTTCCCTTCCCAAGCAGATTTGAATCAAACTTTTGATATACATATTGCTTATAATATACATAATTAGTGTAATTAATATTGCAATTGATTTAAGTTCTCTGTTACGCTTTGTGATTAATGATATTATAATAACAGATAATGTTCATCTAACTGGTGTGTTCTGAACATAAAGTTGTCTTTATCTAGCTGTTCCTATAATGTCATTATATAATTCTTTTTGCCTTACTCCTCTGTTTTTTCTCCCAGAGGATTACAGAAAGAGATTGTGTTTTGTATTCTGACGCATGAAATATGTTCCTGTACCTGTTTTGGCTGAGCTGCTCACTCACTCCCTGCCAGTGGGATAGAGGGGAGAATCAGAAGGGTAAAAGTGTGGAAACTCCTTGGTTGAGATAAAGACAGTTTAACCTGTAAAGCAAAAGCCATGTGTGCAAGCAAAGCAAAATGAGGAATTCATTCAGTGCTTTGCATTGGTACACTGGTGTTCATAGCACCATACAAGCTCCTATGAAGAAATTTAACTCTATCCCAGCCTAAACCATCATGGTTCCTATTGTTTCTGTTTTGGCAGGGGGCACCCATAGACCTTACTGGCCCTGCCCCAGCCCTGGGACCAGGAATCCTGTGACTGTAAAAGTGGAAGCACAAGAGTGAATGCTAAGAAGGTCTGTGCTTTTTGCTTTTGTAATGAAGGATACTCTTTATGTTGATTGGCACTAAGAGTATCTTCTCCAGAAAAGTCTCTTGCTAAAGAATAAGAAATATCTTTTTTTGTATCGGTTATATATTTGAGAATATATAGAAAATATTCTTTTATTCTGATCTTATGTAATTTCACAATGACACAACCTTCTTTTCCCTTTTGTGATAAATTCATTTAAATTAATTAGGTCCAGTAACGAGCGGCACAAAAATGTTTTATCTTCTGTCCTCCTCTCATTCCCCCAAATTTAGCCATTGAAAAATCCTGAAACAAATAAGTGCATTCAAATCACAATTCTGATACTGAGTCCTTATTTTCCTTGAGCAGATCTTATAACCACCTCCTTTTTCTGTCTGACATGGAGAGAGCTGATGAAGATACTTGAGCATTTAGGTGGAATGGCATTTTACCAAACATTTCACAGAGGAAGTCTGAATCTTTACAGATGGGGAACATATAGCATAGAAATGTGAAAAGGTTTGCCCAGGATCATTCCACAAACTAGAAGGAGGTAAGGTCACGAGCTACTTAGTCCAAGTCATGGAGTATACGTAAGTAATTTAGCCCTCTATAAAACATAAATATCTGCTTTAGAAAATTCTCAGAAATAGAAATTGCATAACAGTATTACAATACAGGCTACATAGGCCAATCAGATGTATGTTTTGCAGTGTCTTACAGATGTTCTTGCAGCACACACAATTTTTAAGAAGCAGGAATTTTTAGTGGATGTCATTGCACAATGTAGTGTGTTGAACCATAAGAATATTTTGTGTGTTTCATTCCCCCTTTCCATCTTTATTTCAAGTAATCACAAGTACCTGCTAAAAGTGGGTGTGCCCGGAAATTGTTTTCCCTCATTTCTCTTGTGTGTGTCTTGGCTACAGTATGGAAAACAGGAACAAAAGGAGTATACTAAAGGTTTTCGAGGCAGTCGTTTATTATGAGTCAAATGTGTGGGGTTTTTTGATCTTCTAACAGCTACAGACCCACTGCCATTTATGTTTATATAAAAAGCAGAAACTTCCATCTCCAAAGACACAGGCCCTAAGATCTGGCATACAAATGCCAACTTAGACAGTGTAGCCTCACTCTCTACTCAAGTCTGATAGTTTCTGTCTTTTCAGCTGGAGCATGACTTTGCCAGTTTATACATTTAACAAATTAATTGCTGCCCCCTTTAAATAATATCCAAGTAGAAAGGGATTAAGATGATTATTTTTTTTTGGTCTTATGAATTAAAAACAGGTGCAGTCTGTCCATGGTCTTCACTGGGACCCTTTTCTTATGCCTACACTGATCACGGTACAGCTAGCTGAGATACCAGTGGCATCAAAAGCAGCACTGTGGAAGTTCAAAACACACTCAAAAAATGAAACAAATAAATATTTGAGCAGCTGCCTTGTGCTGAGCCCCTCATTGCTGCAGCCAGACTCTGATACAGAAGTGCAAAAAATGGGTCATTCCCTTGGTGCACCTTTTAGGACTACCAACCCAGTCCCACTGAAACGTTGTTCTTCAACTGAGGAATGCAAATACTTAAATTATATCATATTATCTACTCTTTTTGAGAAGAGTAAAACTTAACATAGAGAAATGAAAACCTATAAAACATTAAACAATCCATTGTATGATAGTGGCATAATATTTCCTTAGAACTCTTAAAAAGACAGTAAAATCACAAATGAAGCAACAGCAGTCTAAAGCAATGATACACATCTGTTAAATATACACTTAAACATGATCAGATTTTCAGAGATTTAATGGCATAGTATATTAAATATGTTTTTCTTTCTTTAAGCTTTAAACTATACTAATTTTATAATTATTTTTTTTAACAACAAGACAAAAGCAAACCAAAAAATGCCAACATCCTCCTCCCCCCACCCCAAGTAAGGTTTTTCCTGATAGGTGGTTCGATAGGGCTTAGGTTACTGTTTCATGGCACAGTTGGTTATATCTTGGCACATGTGAATTTATGGTACATAGGCTTATGGACCATCAGGCAGACTGCTAAATGAAGAGCAAACTGCATACTTTCTGGAAGCCTAAAGACATCAGTGAGTTGTTGTGTGGTGAAAGGGGAATTCTGATTTTCACTGTGTCTCAGATTTTAAACAAGATTTCTCCCAGATTAGGCTCAGTACTTTGTGCTGTGTGTCACATCTTTATTGATAACCTCTGTTTGTCAGCTTCCAGATACGAGTATTGCACATGCATATTCTAAGAGAAGTGCATTTTGTGAAGACTTATTTTGCATATTTTCATAGGTCTCTGTAATCTATACAATTTTCTTCTCTTTAATGATTTGACAGAATCATACATATATTTTATTTTAAAACCTGGACATAGCTCTAAAATATCTGCATCATTTTGACAGAGGAAATGTTTTAAGTATCTTCTTGTGGGATCATCATTACTTGCTCATACCTTCTTAAAAATCTGTGATCTAATCTACAGTGAAAAGGGTATTTACCCTGGGAATTGTGACATTTCCTTCTCTTCCTCCTTTTCTTTAAAATCGGTGAACAACCTTTGTGTTCTTTGTCTTCCAAGAATATATGCCAACCTTATGGCTGTCTTGTGCTTTTAATGTAACAACTGTTTTTCTACTGACCTAATCTGGTGTTAAGCTCTAATGGTGTCTCCTGTGTTGATCTTTCCCTTAGTTCTAATTATCTGTACCAACAGGGAGGTTTGGGGCTATGCCCTATCCTACCCTTTTTATGTTTCAATTTTAAGGATCAGCCACATCTGAAAGATCTTCTGTTACATCTGCAACAGAAGTGGTCTGTCTTAGAGGACTGAAAGCCCACCTGGAAGGAGCATTTGTTTACCAGGTCTGCCAGGGTACATATAAGAAAGTAATCATGCTGCCATTAAGGCTGAGAATTAAAGGAAATTATGAAATAAGGGAACAGAAGGAAATTTTAGTATGAAACTCTAATGGGATGTCAGTACTCTGTGCATAGCTTATGGCTTCAGTAAGACTTTGTAATTTTTGTCTCCTCCAAACCTTTGAAGGTGCACACAGTTCCTGAAGTATACAGCAGTTTGAGAAGATTATGAAGACAAAGAATGTGCACTGTTTTTCATAGAAGAACTTTTGGATTCTAAGTTATTGGTTGCAAAATACTTCAGCTAATGTCTGGGTCTTATTCTGGTTTAGGGGCAGTGTAAGGGAGTTCACACATTTTGTTGTGTTGATTTCTTCTCTGTCTCATGATGTAACAGATAGAGATGTGAGTTCCAGTTCCTTGATTTCTTCCCATGAGAAGAGCAAAGCATTGGACACAACAGAATAGCCCTGTTCCAAAGGGCAGAAGGTGAGACTTGCAACTAGCTCTGCAGGTTCACCCTAGCTTCTGCACATGGCTTTCTGGCCTGGATTTACAAGAAGGACCTTGCTTAGACTGCATTGTATTTGACTTAGACTTGCAAATATTACTTTTTGGAAAAGAGAAGCGTATTTACATCAATGATATTGAATATTGCCTTTATCTAATAAAACCTTCCTTATCCAAAATGGGAAGGGGGTGTGATAATGTAGTCTAAAAGTAAAAACATATATAAAAATAAAAATTAAATTAAATAGAAAACCCAGTACAGTTTTAAACCAAAGAACAGTGGAAGTACTGAAGACTTAATGAAATAAAATGAAACCATGTTTGCTACTGATTTTCCAACTGAAGGTCTCTGCTTGTCCTTTTGTGTTTCTATCTAGTGATAAAAGGTCTGTTTTTCCTTAAGGAATAGCTGGTCTAATGCAACATTTTCAGAAGTCATGGGAATGCTTTTGTCAAATCCAGGAGTCAAGGGTGAATAAGAAGCAAACACATAATGAACTCCTTTGCCACATGTATGGTATCTCATTTTTATTTCTAGGGCTTATTTTTCTGTCTTTATCTGTTGGTACCATTACCAGAGCTGTGGATAATGTAACTCCAAACATATCAAGATGCTGTTACCTTCAGAGACTTGTACTCTCTCTTCTGCTGCTGAGGAGTACAGGTTTTCATTTACCTGATGCCAGTCACTGCTCTGCTTCTTAATCCCTCCTCAGAAGTATTTTGTCTGGCTTCTTTATGGAACATTGGTCACTGAAGCATCGCTAGTCTGATCTGATGAGGCTATTACAGTGTTCATTGCATGCCTCCTATTTCAAATAGCTTGCTTTACATTTACAAGAAAAGACTTATTTTTTAATCAAGTACAGTTGAGAATAGCCGCATTGGAAAATGTTATGTATTATAGTCTATTGATACTGAAAAGGGGCCTGGGGGAGGACCCTGAAAAGGAATATAAGGATTTTCCCAAAGTACTTCTTATAATGGCAATACCATTTAAAATGGCAAGTGCAAACAACCAAAACCAAAATGAAGTTTTCTTTTACAAATATTACATTAACTGTGGCTTTTTCCTGTATTTTAAGAAAACAGATCTCTTCAATCCTCTAATCACTACCAGCACTGTGTTTCTTCCTTTAAATACTACATTTGCAATATGTCCCTTGTTAGGTGAGCATTTCAGTCTTGGTTTAACAAAAAGTATGTTCAAAATTGCTTTAGAAAGCATTGCTTGCTTCTGTTAAAAAAATATTTGAGCAATCAGTCCTGACAAATTGCAGTAGAAAGACTAATTTGTGCAAACTGAAAAAGCTTTTGTTAGATATTTTTATGTGCAGAGTTTCTTCCTAACATTTCTGTAGTCGAGCTACAGAGCCAAATCATCTGTTATAACCTGTGTGAAGTTAATGGAGAAGTTTTATGTCTGAATCCAGTGAATGAAGTGTGAAGCTGCGATAACCAGCTACTATGTAAAGCAAAAACAGAATTTATGATCTGCTTCGCATACCTCCATGAATTTTTCTGATGCACCTATTCCCTTCTCATTCAATATCTTTACCTTGTCCTATTCCACATTTCCCTGAGTATTGCAGAGTTGATTTCTTGATGTGAGAGACTAATTGCTGGAAAAAGAGAAATTATTGCACAAAATATGCAAATTTGAGAACAGAAATATTTATTGATTGACTAGATAAAACATGGAAAGACTTAACATCATGAAGGGATGCTGTGAATACTGTCTTGCTCTCTAAAAAATATGTCAGTCTTTCATGGTGGAGTATTATATAGGTGGTCATATAATGGAGTTAGATAACTCCATATAATGGAGTTAGGTAATTCTTCTGTTGGCATGGAAAGGACAAAATTGCTTGTGTTAGTTGCATTGTTTTCATGTTTGTTTGAGTTATATACGTTATAGCAGAATATATACATACATACAATATAGCAGAAACAATGGTCAAAATGGTAGAAGTACAGCATTTTAAAGGGATCACACAAATTCTGGACTAGTCAGCAAGGTAGCTTGTTTCATACAAAAATTTTAAACATGTAGAAGAAAACTTTTTAAAGTTACTTTTTTCATTTATCGCTGTGCACAAAGTAAACATTATTTAGGCTCTTCATTCCATGCTAGGCTTTTGGCATTAATCTTCAGTAAAAGAAGATAGATCTCTTTTACCTATGTAATTCAGGGATAAACTGAACAGAATATGTAGAGATTTGTAGATGAGGTCATTCTTCAACAAAAGATGAGAGTGAAGGAAAAAAAGCAGGATAATATATAGCTCCAAAGATACAAAAAGTTCAAACAGGACTGGCACAGTGCTTTGAACAACTCAGGAGACAGGCTTAACTTTCAGGAACAGGCTGGATGTACTTAAATGTTGGCAGGATGTGGTTCTTCACTTGGCACAAGATGTACTACAATTTTTTCTAAAATATATATTAAAGTCACTTCCAATTTACAGTTGTGCTCAGAGTCTAAGATGTGTATGAGAAACAGGAGAGAAAGAATGGGCCCTGAAGATATCTCAGGCTCTATGCCCAGATTCTTGATACAAATCTTTTACACCAAGGACAAATTCTTTTAAAATATTTCAGAAAATGAATGAAGATTTGCGAAAACAGAACCAGGCAGAAAGCATAAATACATTCTGAAAACTGCAGCCATATACAAAAGCCTAAGTGTTCAATACTTAGGAAGGAATTGGAATATACTGGGAATAACAAAGAATGACAACAATTCTTTATATCCAATTCAAGAAACTGTAGTAAGGTAATTTCACTGTTCTTAGCTCTCGAAATATAGATATTGCACCGAGCAGAATACATTCCATTACTGAGTGCAGAATCACAGAATGGTTGGAAGCAATCTCTGGAGGTATCTTGTCCAACCCCCCTGCTCAAGCAGGGCAACCTAGAGCAGGTTGGTCCAGGCAGTGTCCAGGTGGCTTTTGAATATTTCGAAGGATGGAGCCTCCACCACTCCTTGGGCAACCTGTTCCAGTGCTCAGTCATCCTTATATTAAAACCTTGTTTCCTGATGTACAAGAGGAACCTCCTGTGTTTATTTGATGTAGTACCAGTGAAATAAAAGTTAGACTATACTAATAAGCCACCTAACACTTTCACATTAATGTTGTTACTTATCTTCCTTTTGAAGCTTGATTGTGTGTCAGCCACACAAAAGTTTCTTAAACCTTTTTCTGGTCTGAAACACACATGTGAAAGAGGAACCTTAATTTTTCTTCCAGAGGAGATCGGTATTTATTGGTTTTATTTTATTGTATATATGTATATAGACTTTATGAAGTATTTATCTCTTGTTATTCAATGAAATGTTCGTGAAATGTTGCCTTTTAACTATCTGACATCACTTCTAACAACCTCTTCCTTCATACCTCTAGAACTGGAAATTCCTGCCTGTTGCAAGTCAGAATTTTTTCAGTCTCTCCCAGTTTAAGTTTCGTTTTGAAACTCAGTATTCCAAGAGGCTGTTTGTGTATAAACCACTGAACTGCAAGTAGCATTTGAGATGCATGTACTAGTCACCTGTTTGTTTTGACCTAACCTGAATATCAAGCTTCATCTTTTAAAGGAACCAACTATCAACTGACTTCAGTGGAGCTTTGCAGCAACAATCTACTTGCTTTAACTAACACTTGATTGCTTTTTTTTTTTTTTTTAGTATTGTGACTTCTTTTTCATCTATGTTGAAAATGTGTGTGTTGGCTTTTCAAAACATTTTTCTGAAAGCTGCGTAATGACATTTGTGATTAAGCACTGCCTTTGGCTTCAGTGGAAGCAGAGTTGAGCCAATGCAGCACACTTAACACACTTCAGTAACTCAGCAATTCACCTGCTTCCTTGTCACGTGTTCTTTGGCACTTCTGGGGATTTGCATCCCCTACTTTCTATGCTCTTTATTTTAGAGATAATGTACACTATTACATCATATCATACAAATTCTTCTACTGGTAGCACAGGAAAAACAATTCAGGAACTTCCTGAGTTTTGTCCTGCAAACACTTCAATTTATATTGTTTTTATTTCAAGTAACATGTATTTTTTCTTCTTCCCCTCCCAGACACACAAGTTTTCCAAGTAAGTTGAAAGAAAACGTAACCGGAGAATTCCAAGATACATGTCCTAGTGATTCAACAAAGAGGGAGACTGAGGTGCATTAGGTACACCCCAAACAGTGAGTCCAGCAACACCTAAACTGTGCGTCTAGGAAGGCACCACACTCACATTTCCGTTTTTTTCATGGGATAAAGGAGATAGAATTTTCAATAGGAAAAAAGGTTGTGGGTTTTTGTTTTTGTTTGTTTGGGTTTTTTTAAATGAAAAATATCCATTTTCTAAGGATGAAGAATACCCTTAGCCCCCTGTCTTATCTTTTATTCAGCAGCTACAGAACACAATGGAAATACAGCATGACTCCATCTGCATCAGGTAAGAATGTGAGGCACCCGAAGTACAGCATTCTTAAGGAGTCTTTGTGAGATAGCAAAATTAGTGTGGGGGAGCTGAGTCAGCTCTTTTTCATTTCTGATCAGAATGTGTTTCAATGACAACTGAAAAAAATCTTCAGGAAGCAGAAAGTTTTGGGAAAAAATCCTCTCAAAAATGCATAATGATTCATAATTTATATTGCATGAAAATAGGCAAGGGATGGCAGGGGAAAAAAAAAAAGCCATTCTTTGCCTAGTAACAGAATAGAATAGTTCCTTTCATTGCTAATGCTCATCGTGTATGTCGTAGAACAGGTGTTCATTCTAGTCCTGACAAAAGCTTTTCCTGTACTATACAGTTACTTCTCTGGCTCTCATAATACGTTATAAAATGTCCCCAGCTTGTGGTAGCATTGAATCTTCACGGACTACTACTTTGCCAACCAATTTTCTTTCCATCAACATAGTTTTGGACCAGTGATATCCACTCCTTTCCCCTTTCTTTATTCTTTCTTTACTGCTCCTTTCTGCTTGTAATTAATGTCCAGTATTTAGATATTTTCATTATGTATGTTTCATTTTAGTCCTGGTGATAGTGCTTTGTCTCCCCATGTTGTCTTACCTTTTCTGGTTTTAACCTCAGTATGTACAATTTGTCCCTTGGAAGGCTTACAATGGTGACTGAAGAAGGAAGCCGATCTTAGTTGGAATATCTAGATTTTAGTGTGTTGTAAGTATCTATGAATTGTGAATAAACATTCCTTTTGCAGTTGGCATCTCTGTTACAAATTCAAAAAAGACAGAACTAATGGCATGAATTGTATTACCAAGTTTTCCATCCATTTTCTCTTGTACTTACCTCATTTAAATGAGCAAGTAAAATGGTTGTGTACACTGGCAGTCTTATCAGTACCTTCCACTTTGCCCAGTCCAAGGTGGCCTGATGATGTAATGCACGTGATTTCCAAGTTGTAGAATACAGAGAAGTAATGTTTGAAGATTTTTGTCTTTAAAGATAAAGCTTTGTCCTGCAGCTTGAGCAATACTGGAGGTTTTCTTTTTTATGTAGGTAATAACTTGCAGTCGTCAGCACTATAGGTACACATAGACCAACAAATGCAAAGGAACACAGCTGAAAAATGGAGATTTGTATGACCTTCATGTGAAGTGATGGTGATAACATCAGATATGCATTTAAATAAAGCAAACTCTCTTGAGATTCCCTATCCAGCTGTTGTGAAGCAAATAGCTGAAGGAGGCAATATGTGCATGGTTTCTATTCTCTTTGTTGTTATACACATTGCAGTAGGGTGGCTCATTAATATTTTGTTTAAAAGGGAGTTTACAAAGTGATGCTAACTGGGGTTAGAGGTCACAAAGAGTACAGAGGCATGAGAGTGAGGGTGAGAAAATGATTAAATTAAAAAGGGATTTCGGAATCCTTCTTTGGCAAGTGTTTTCCCAGTGCTGTGAAGGTGATGTGAAGGTGGTGTGAAAATATTAACACATTTAAGTGGAGTATGTGGGGGATGGTGTGCTGAAGAAGGCATAGTACATCTCAAAAAGTAATGTTGCATTCCACCTTAGTGAAGCAGAGAACTGTTTTCCTGATCAGCTGAAATTTACGCCCATCCTCAGAGAGTGGGAAAAGTTATTTAAGGCACTACTGGTTGCCTGTTAGCTTCACCAGAAAGTTGCATGTTCTAGTTCAGCCTACTAGAGATGGTATGTTGAATTAGAAATTATACCCATCCTGCTCACCACATGCTCCTTTTCTATCTTTGTTGTATTGCAGCAAAGTATGTATTGTTACCCTCTTTCTTTAGCATCTTAGTTACATTTGGCTATGCCTCAGGACTGCTATAACTGTTGTGATAAAAAAAACCAATTTCCAGTCTGCTTCTGACGACTCCAGATATCAGTAGAGTGGTCAACTTCCAAAAGTAGAAGATCTTTTTCCAGTTGTCTGGTCTCACTGCCTTTGCTGCCGTGGCTTAAATAATGGAGTGATGGGAAGGTCTTGTCACAGGATGTTCAGGATAAGTGAGTCGTACGCTAATGTGAAACCCGTTCAGATGAGTTCTCATAAAATGGGAGATAATTCAATACAATTCTTTGTAAAACCTGACATCATGGTTACTCAAGATTTGGGAAAGGCTTTAAAAGTTTAGGTTCTTCATTTTATTTATTACATTGCCAGTCATACACGGGTACATTGAATGTATTCTCATTTAGGATATTTTCTTTTCACTCCCATTAGATCTGTGTAACAAGTTCTTTAGAGCACATGAGACAGTGCAGTCATAGGTTAAAATAAAACCTACATTAGCTTGTTGGGTTTTAATGCCTATTGTAGCACCTTTTAATGCTTAGAAGCAAGCCCTGGGATGTTATGGTAAACTAAGAAACTCCTTTTTTTACTAGCTTACTTTCATTTAGCATTAATGTTTACATTGCTTAGATGTGGTTACTATGTTGGCAGAGTTTTTTTAGGTTTAAGAAAACCCATCAGAGAATGCAAATCAACTCTGTCCACTGCAGGCTTCAGACAGGTATAACTTGGGTAGGGAGAAGCAGAGTGGAAAAAAAAAAAAACCACCCAAAACCAAACAACTAAGAAAACCTTCCAAAATTCTTATTTTCCTCTTTCAGAAGGAAAATGGTGCTTCTTAAAGATTTGGATGCTGGAATAAACTTCACCAAAGACAAGTTTGGCAGCAGGTAAATGGTAAGAAGATAAAGGAGATATGTTCAGTTAATAAATCACATCTCTGAGCTCTGAAGTATAACACCTCCGCATGTGTGTAATTTATATATGTATTAAATGAATGTATCTATAAAACACACACATACCATCCCACTGTATACTCAGTCTATTAACATTTCCAAAGTACTTGTCACAGTCTTGTCTAAGCTTTGTACAGAATTAAAACATCACCATAAATATTTCAAAAGTGGTAATTAATTGTCCTTATGCCAGATAAAATGATAAGCTGCTCTTTCTGAAGAAAAACGATGGGTGCACTCCTGCTCTCATTTTAGTGAAAGACTGTTGTTTTATAATCCTGTTTTATTGCTTTCACTCTGATCCTTTGGGAAAGCTTGAGTGATGAAGCAGGTCTTTAAAAATAATCAAAAGATTGTAAGGTGATGGCTTTTCTTAGATCTAATTTTGGAAGATATTTCAGAGTCTTGGACCTACACTTAGCTGTTAAGTTTAGTGCACTTGTTAATTACTCTAGTAACAGCTACAGATGAAAGCCTTGAATCTGGGCCAGAGCATTGCACTGCAACAACTACAGACATTCAATCTGGGTGAAATAAAGCAAACCCCACATTTCTGAAAAGCCCTTCATATGTCCTACAAAGGGTTCCTTTCCCAATGTCTAGGTAGCTCTCTTATAAAAGCTTGTTTCTTTCCCAGCTTGTAAAAAATCCACCCATCGCTATCCCACATTGATATGTGGAATAATGCTACTCAGAAGACAACTCTTTCTAAAACTACTTCAACTATTCATCTAAAGAAGTATCATGCTTCTTTCCAATCCCAACCATAAATGCAGTCTATCCTGTTTTCTTTCTTCATTCGTTCTTGGTTTGGGTGGGATTTTGCCACAGTCTTCAGCAAAGTTCTTCACTTGTTTTCCTTACTATGGAGGGCTCAGCAGCAGACTGTTCTGTACACAGAAAAATGCCTGTCTTCCTCCTCTATGTCAGTATTTTCAGTTTCACGCTGTCCTAATGCACCAGATGTATCTAACCAAGTAATTCTTCAGAAAAATCTTCGTGGTGCTGAATTAATGTGGATGGGGCAGAATAATACCTGGTAATAATTAGTTTGTGCATCCCCAGACAAAATGCTCACAACCCTTAACATCACACCAAAAATGCAGAAAGCTATTAAATTGCTACATTAGAGAGTAACCAATGGGTTAGGCTTTTGAGTACTTAGTACGATTCATACTGCCTCCAACCATACATAGTCTCGAAATTCAGTAGTCACCCATTAAGAGGAAACACCATTCTCCACAACATTTGCCAGAGAGGTAGATATTACCTGAAAGTGAGTAGTTGTTAAGAGAAATAAATCTAGCAGCATTTTTGTCAAGGCAAAGCATTAATATTAAATGCCCTCCATAATTCTCACTTATTACCCTATTTTTAATAGTACATATTGTGCCAGCTCTAAAATCTGGCATACATTATTATCTTTTCCAAAAAAAAGTTGTAGGTAACATTAGTCCGTGCAATGTTTTGTGGGGTGCATAATTTTCACTGCTGGCTTTTACTACAGGTTCATCTGAGCTAACCAAGTTCTTACCTGCTCTTGCCATGTGAACTCTGGAGTTTATCACATTGTGGAACATCCAGATCCTGGTTCTAGATCAAGTTTTATCCCGTGGGCTCCTAGTGGCCTTCATGTGGTCATTCAGATGCACACATATGCTTGCCTCCCTCCAAGGACCAACTGGTAGTCACATTTTAATACACACAAGCAGTTAATGTCTACAAACAACACAGTGTGAACCACTCTTTTTCTCTTACACTTTTGGCAGTATGGCAGTATTCAAATGACATTGATAGCCTTTTGAAGATCAGGTGCACTGCAGTAATAAGGGAGGTTTACTAGAGATAACTGGCATTCTTAGTTACCTGAGAATTGTTTTATGTATTGGTTATTTCCCAGGGACAAAACCAGATATCTTACTCTAAGTTCACACCCTCCACAGATGATAAAGGCCATTTCAGGCAGAAATTAAGTCATATAGATGCACATACACACATGAAAGCAAACTCCAATCTGCTCCAGTGGATTCTAATTACTGATTGCCCAGATAGATAGCTCTCCAAATTACATTCTCACAGAGAACATGAAATACCCAGCAAAATACTTTTTGTTTTCGAGGAAAAGGAAGCCCATGGGAAGACATTCTGTTCTGATACAGTAATACAAGAGTGGGAAGTAGGATGGGAAATGTGTAAAAAATGTGTCAATCAAAAACAGCTTCAGCATTTTGGTTTGTAGAGCAGGAACCCTGAATGCAAACTGCTCCACTAGAGTTACAAAACAACCTAGCAGGATGAAAAATCTGGGTCTGGAGACTATGATAAGGACAGATGGGGAATATGAAGAAAAAAAATGAGATACCATCTTGAGTCTTATGCTGAACAACTTCTTCCTTTTTTTTTTTTTATATTTTTTTTTTTTTTAGTCACTTGATCTCTTGATTCAAGCCATCCAAATGAAATTTCTTTCTGGTGTGAAATCTTTATCTCAGTTTACCCTGTGAGGTCTATCTTGCATCATACGGCACTATCGCCTGATTGACCAGGAGCTAGGACTGTTCAGCCTGGAGAAGAGCAGGCTCGGGGGAGATCTTATTAATATACACAAATATCTGAAAGGAGGGTGCAAAGAGGAAGGAGCCAGACTCTTTCCAGTGGTGCCCAGCAACAGGACAAGAGGCAATGGACACAAACTGAAACACACCTGGTTCCCTCTGGACACCAGGAAATACTTCTTTACCATGAGGGTGACTAAGCACTGGCACAGGTTGCCCTGAGAGGTTGTGGAGTCTCCATTCTTTGAGATATTAAAAAGGTGCCTGGGCAGCTGGGTATAGGTGGCTGTCCTTAAGCTGGGGGCATTGGATAAGTTGACCTCCAGTAGTCCTTTCCAACCTCAACCATTCAGAGAGTCTCTGTAATGGAAAGAGAAACAACCCTGGCACCACTGGAGACTGAACAGAGTTCACTCTTACCCCTCCCTTCAGTTTGGAGGTCTTTTGCCATTCTGTAGGGAGCTCACTAAAGGAAGAGAGGTCAATGTTCGTCCACTTTATAGCTCTGGGTAACTTTGGGTTTGGTTACCCCCCAGTCATAGAAATGTTTGTGTGTATCAACTCTTGTCATTTTCACACTCTAGCTTGTGTTCAGAGAACTGGACATCCAGTTTCCAAGCTTGAGTGAAGACGAGGACAGTTCTAAAATTACAAGTTTGTGTTTACCTGTTCCTTATAAATTACAGGTTAAACACAGCAAATCTGTTCTTGAATTAACTTGTAGAAATGATTGGTGTGTAGTTCATATGCATTTGTGATTTCTACAGCCTTATCTTGTTTATCAATGTGAATAAAAGAAAAATAGAACAGACGCAAAGTCAAGCATTCTGTTTGCCTATAGTATTCCTGGAGCTCTGAGAGCTGCCACTTGCCAGCACTTCACAAATACTTCCAGAATTTTATAAACTCTTTTTCCTCCTACTGACGAGATGTTGCAGCTAATGCCAGGGTAATGATAAGCGTAAGAAGCCTGGATACAATCAAAAATTGCTTGAGACTTACGGGACTTTGGTTTGGAATATTCCAGTTTGGTTGGTTTTGTTTAATTTACAATGTCTAACAGTTCTTTGCCTCCTCCAATAACTCACTGACCAATTTCAATAAAACTTGACATCTCAAAGATAAGGAAGTTTTTATGTGAAAATAGGCAGCAAAACTGTTGGAAGAGAGCTTGCAACTACCCCTGCAGGCACTCCAACAGTACGAAAAAATGGTACGGTGACTTCATGCTGTTTAAACACAGGAAAAATCATATGGGAGAGAAACTCCAAACACAGATAAAGCTTCAGTCAGAGCCAGTAACTGATTATGAGACATAACCCTGTCAAAAAAGTGGCTCTATGTGTTTTGGTCCTCACAGAATTGCTTGTGGAGAACAAGACTAGTTCAAATCCATCATTTTGCCCATCTTAAAAAAACAAACAAACAAACAAAAAACAAACAAAAAAAAACCCCAAAGAAAACAAACCAAACATCAAGCCCAACTTTTGGATTCCAGGAGGCAGGTCTGAGGCAAGGACTTAGCAGACGGCTAACTGGATGTGTGTGTACGCATTGTTATGGTTCATCCTATATGTAAAAATAGCAGATCGATAGACAAGGTTTTAGCTAAAATCTGTCTATTAGAACAAGTGAAAGAAATATTGTAACATGATGCTTTTCCAGGCACAACAGCTTTTCAAGGACACTTGATATTTTATGTTTGTTTGCTGACTAAAATATATTCTCTTTTTCTTTCTTTATCTTTTTAAAACTATAATAGTATTAAATTCAATTCTTAATTTGAATCAAGCTTTCCTTTAAAATAATCTTTTAAAAAAAAAAAGGTGCAAACCTGAACATAGAATCATAGAACAGTTTGAGTTGGAAGTGACTTTTAAAGGCCGCATCTAGTCTAGCCTCCCTGCAATGAGCGAGGACGTCTTCAACTCTCAATATTGCTCAGAGCCACATCCAAACCGACCTTGAGTATTTCTGGGGATGGGGCATCTATTACCACTCTAGGCAACCTCTTCCAGTGTTTCACCACCATCAGTGTAAAAAATTTCATCCTTACATCTAGTCTAAATCTACCCTCTTTTAGTTTAAAACCATTACCCCCTGTCCTTTTGCTACAGGTCCTTTTTGCATAAGAGAGGTGTTCCAGCCCCCTGATCATTTTGTACCCTCTCCAACAGGTACAATTCTTTCTTGTATTAAGGACACCAGAGCTGGATGCATTACTCCAGGTGGGGTCTCATGAGAGTGGAGTAGAGGGGCAGAATCACCTCCCTTGACCTGCTGGCCACACTTCTTTTGATGCAGCCCAGGACATGGTTGGCTTTCTGGGCTGCAAGCACACATTGCTGGTTCATGTCTAGCTTTTCCTCCACCAGTACACCCATTTCATTCTCAATCCTTTCATGCCCCGGCCTGTATTGATACCGGGGTTGCCCTTACCCGGGTTCAGGACCCTGGGCTTGGCCTTGTTGAACCTCATGAGATTTGTATGGGCCCAATTCTCAAGCCTGTCCAGGTCCCTCTGGATTGCATTCCATCCCTCAAGCATGTCACCTGCAACACTCAGCTTGGTGTCATCTGCAAACTTGCTGATGGTGCACTCAATCCCACTATGTCATTGATGAAGATACTGAATGAAGACATTGAACAGTACTGGTCCCAATATGGACCCCCAAGGGATGCCACTCATCACCAGTCTCAATCTGGACTTTGAGCCATTGACCACTGCCCTCTGGATGTGACCATCCATTCAATTCCTCATCCACTTAACAGTTGTCGTCAGCCAGGAACAAAGAACCACGTGGCCGCTCGGCAACTCCCACAGCCGTGGGCAAAATCCTAGCTCCCCCCGAAAGACCCAGGCATGGCTCACATGGCATGGAATACGTGTATCCCCTGCTGGCTCCTTGGGAAAATTAACACCATCCCTGCCGGAACCGGGACAACAGTTCACCCATCATATCCATACATCTCCAATTTAGAGAGAAAGATATATGTACTAAACTGAAATAATGCAAGTACTCAAAGCAAAATGTTTTGATTTTGTTTCTTGAAAGAGCAAAGATGTTTTCCAGAAGCAGAAAAATTCTTATTGAAATTTTCAGAATACCTCAAAATTCAAAAAATCGATTTTTTATCCAGCTTTGATCATGGGTTAACTCGAAGAAGCTAGTGATACAGACAACAGGTAAGTACAAACCTTGTTAAGGGACATGGTTAAACCTGGCAGCATAAAAAAAAAAAAAAAAAAGACAGGAATTCTCACTGTATTATTACTGTATTATAAATTGATAGGTCTCCTGCTCTTCAAAATATATTAGGATGAAATTAGGTTGTCTGTTTATCTTGGAAAAAACTCTGCTGAAAAATACTTTTATCAGTTTTTCTTATGCTTAAAATGCAAATATAATATTTTTTTGTGAGGCATCTTTAAAGAAGAATTGGTTTTTGAAAGCCGTAATTAAATATAGAGCCTCCTAGGACTAAGAAAAAAAAAAGCAGGGAGCAGAAGAGATGGGAAGACTTAACAGTGAGACTTAGAGGTTTTCAAAGGTATAAGCATTGACTACGTATGATGTTGTATTAGGTTACTTGATTCAAACATGATTTTTTGTTCACATTTTGATGTTTTGGCATGGATTCCATATAACATACATGGATTGCCATGATCTTATTTTTGGAGTTGGAGTGAAGCTTGTTTTAACATTGCTTCACTTCTTGAATATCAGGCAATAACCCAGAAGCTTTTGTCAGCTCAGCCCACATAGCACAGGCAGAACAATTTCAACTGAACTCCTCAAGTGCCATGTCTAGTGAATGCCTCTACACAGAATGCCCAAGGGCAAGACAACATTGATATCAGTTAGGGTTTTTTTCCCCCATAAATTAGGGGTTTGTTTACACATTGAAAATACAGCACAAAATAACAATGAAGTGATATTTTTATCCCCCCCCCTAGTCCCAGTCCCAGTGAACTGAAGCAGATTGTCGGCTTTTGTAATAACTTTAGATTGCTTTGCTACTGTGGAAAAATTATGTACTCAAAATCAAGAGGGATTTCTTTTTAAATATTATTACTACTTTGTCAAGTCTGTTCTGCTAACTTTTTTATGCTATGTTCCTCAGGCAATATATATTAATGCTGTTTTAAATCATGATAAGAAAATCAATCTACGAGTTATTTTTTTCAAGTGTTGCCTCCCAGGACCTATTCAAGAAGTTAAAAGGTTTTTCTAGGACTTTCCTTTCTGGTGTGATAGACTACAGAGATTACTGATTAACCAGATCATTCAAGGTAAAACTCTGCAAGTGATGTCTTATGTATACGTGTCTGGAAATATTTGATATACCATTTGACCACAAGCATGTTAAATTACAGGCACCATGAAAGACTTACTTCCAAACTTCACTCATCTATAAAATTAAATTGTGCCACTTGTTACTTACAATTTTTTTTTTCTTTCCCGAAGAGTTTACTTTTTTCTTTTCCTTTTTCTTTTTTTTTAAGACTAGTTGGATAAGGTTTTGAGCAACCCGGTCTAGTGAAAGGTATCCCTGCCCATGGAAGAAGGGTTGGAACTAGATGGTCTTTCAGGTCCCTTCCAACTCTAACCATTCTATGATTCAATGATTCTGTATTTCTGTACTACTGAAAGTTATTTATAATTTATTCAACTTGTTTTGAAAATGCTTTTACTCCATGCTACAAGGATGTGAATTGTGACCCTCAAAGATCTATCCATGGATGTTCTGCTCATGGTGCTGACGGTCATGTCATGCTGGCCTGTTTTCTAAACTGTTTTCTGATGCTCTGACCAGCTGGTAATCCTTGTCACCTCTCAGCCTTTCCCTAAGATGAGAAAGTGTGTGTGCCACCATGATAAAGCATTTGTGTGAATGTTTTTGTATCAGACAACATGTTCTTTGAGATGACCTGGAGAACTTGTCTAGATTTGGCAAGGATTTCCTTCTGCCTTTCTGCAGAGTAATGCAGACATGTGGCAAATGTCAGTCTCCTAAAAGATAACATTGAGAAGAACTTTACATGAATTTTCTCTGACATTTTTCTGTCCTGATTCTGAAATACTATAAGTTTTCAGGGGAAAGAATGGTCCTTGAGAAGAAAGTAAAATCGATGATAATCCTAAAATCCATGAGGAATTTAGAGGTGAGAATATTTTATTGCGACATTTACATGCAACACTGTAACAAAGAGGAACTATCAGGTAGGTGTTAGTTCCCCTTTGTGGGAAACGTATACCTTCATGGAAATGCTGTTATTACCAGATTGTAACAGATGAGGAAATTCTCTGCACTCTAAGAGTTACACAGCTCCATTTTCTTCCTGTGGAAGTGTACTTCACAGTGTGGAATATGATTGCAACAAGAAAATTGAATTCCTTTTCAGTGGTGCCAAGATCAAAAACTTCAGTGTCTTTGGAGTATAGGAATTTATGTCCTTTCCCTGACTATCACAGTGCTGATGAGTCGGACCTGGTTGTGGTGGTATGACTCTGTATTAATCAACCCTATGATTCCTGTATTGTTTAGCAAAAAACTTCATGTACCGTTTTTTTGAGTTCTACTACCTTTACACATCTTGAATCAATCAAATGCTGACTGGCTCTTATGTTAAACAAATTAAATTCCATATTCACACAGCCTTTGCTAGATTATTATGCCAAGAAAAAAATATTGTCATTTAGTGAACTTGATTGGAAACAAATAGTTATGTAACCCTCCTAGCTGAAACTTATACAGTGCATAAACTGATTTCCAGTTAATGTTTCATACATAAAAATGGCACTTTGTTATATAGAATTATATAGACATCTTTCAATAGTTCAGGTATTTTTTGCTATTATTGGAAAGTATACTTAAAAAATCTCTCTGTACATTTTAGCAACTGCTAAATTGGCAATTGATACAACTGGATATGGACACGTGAAGATTTTGGTGTTTGGTTTTCCTGCTTAATTTCACTGTATTTACTCTTTTTTCTTTTTGTCTGCAGGCAAAAATCTGAATAGTCTGGAAAGGAAATTATGGGAAGTGCTATGATTTGAGTTTATTCAGGCTATTTTCTAATTTATGCCATCAAATCTTTTTAAATATGTTTTCACCATATCTATAATTCAAACTGTGATTATTTGCACAGATTTTTTCTTTTTTTTTTAACATCACTGCTAGAGGTATAGTAGCTAGAGTAAAATCCCTGAGACAGTCCTTTTTGAAATATAATATATTTTTAGTTACATATTTTGGTAGCTTGGAAATATTTTTTTTTCCAAGAAAAAAATTCTCAAAATGTGTACTCAATCAACGATCTTTTTTTGTTTGTTTGTTTGTTGTTTTTTTTTGTTTACAAGAAGCTTTTAGACTAAGGAGGAGCAGCTAAGAAAGAAGTATAGGAAGGAAATTGCAATTTTTTATTTTGTGATTGCAAATGTTAGGATTAGTAGAAACCCACCTGTAGTTCTGTTCTATCAAAGGGCTCCCATACTTCAAGAAGCTCATGAAAAAAACAGTCCTTTAAGGTGGCTTTGAGCTCAAAATAGTGTATCTTGAGCCTTCATGAAGCCAAAGGGATTACTATATGCATAAGGACATTGTCATCTTGTTGGTTTGATTTAAATACATTATTTATGTAGCATAAATTTAATTAATTAGGTCATTGGCTTTGAGTCAACACATTTGAACTGTCTGCTCACTCCCTAAAGACCTATGAAGAGGGGGCATTGAATACTCTTGAATACTTAAAGTGTGTCAGGTTTAGCAATATGATTACAGTGGGAATTTTTTTTTGTGTGCTCCTGAATCAACAAACAAGCTGCATTAGAATTGTGTAAGCATTTAATCTTTAAGAGAGGTAAGCAAGATAAGCAAACTTCTTCATTCTTCTGTTCCTTGTTAATGGCCCTTCCCATCTGTCTAAAATTGATTAACTGGCATATGAAGGTTTTTTTGATTTTTTTGATTTTTTTTTGCAGATGGAGCAACAGTAGGTACTGAAAAATATCCATTACTAGGCCAACTCTGTTTTGCCAGATTAGCTACGTTCTGTTCCATCTCTAGCCCTTGTTTTTACAAAGGACATTTTTAAATCACTTTCCTGGCCATTATGGATGTGGAAACATTTCTACTGTTTTTCTCAGAGCCTGGTGGTGTTTTTTAGTAGCAGCCTGTTAGCAAAGGAGTTTGAGACAGAATTTTCCTACTTGAAACAGACTGGGAACCAATGTCTAACCCTGGAAGGCTTATAAGGATTTCTTTCAGAACAGCTTTACAATCTAAGTCCTCCATCTGGGTTTATTAGCTTACTGGAAACAAAGCTCCACTTGTTTGTAGGATTAGTGAAATAATGACTACCAAAATATGTTGTGTGCTTTTTTTTTTGCTTTTTTCTTTTTTTTGTTCCACCAGATGGACTGAATAGGTGATAATGGAAACTGAATAGGTGATAATGGAACTCCTTTTCTATCTGCATCATTGTGGACATTCAACACCCTTACAACTTGGCCTTGAATTTTTTGTAACATTGGTGATTTATCTAGACGTGCAACAGAGTGGTTCAGAATGATAGCAAAGATGTTCCCATCCATGGCCTTTCAAGTTTGGAATCTAATCTGGACCTCTATCTTGAGACTTTACCTTGAAGCCCTCTGTTTGTGTCCCTTGTAGGGCTTTGTTGCTATTCTCTTCCAACTCCTGAGCAGGCGTATCTTTACTGTCTTCAGAAAAGTTATTGCAGTGCTTGAAGACAGGTATTTGCTTACACTTTTGCACTAAGATCCAAAGAGCTGCATTTAAGGTGTATGTTCCAAACTTAGCAGAAAATAATTTTTAATGTATTTGGGGAAAAGAAATATCAATGAATAACTTTTTTTTTGTTTCCTGATATTCCTGATAACCCACACTCTGCCTCTTTTACTGTCCCTCTCACTCACCCAGCTCTCCATGGGCTGTATAGTGGCTCTCACTGAAAGGATCCTGCATTCCTACCAGTCAGCAATAAGAAGAATGGCCCTGCTAGTGTATATTTCTCTGTTGTTTCCATCGCAGAAATCTAGATCATCTGTATGTACAAAAACTACACCAGTGCAATGCTGTAGATCTGTGTCTTGTAGACTATATTTCATTTTACCTAATGCATTTTCTTAAGTATCTTGTCAGTCAGATGTATTTTATATGATATCGCACAAAGTGCTTTGTTCCCCTCAGATAGGGCACGTTGAGACACAAGAGAAGAAATGTAAAAAATCGCTAAATTCAAATGCACAATTTAGTGTTTGCCGAATATTTGCTACACTTTAGCCACGCTGTAAAAGTGGTCTACAGTCTAACAGTGCCTACAATTGTATAAATTCACACTTGTTCAAATTTCAATATGAAATCACAGTTTTGAGCACAGAACTCAGTCTAACAGTAAATATTCAAATGTGACTCATCAATAGTTACTACATTATGTAGTACAACAAACAAGAAATAAAGGACTGTACTCTTCAAATAAGAATAATTAATAGATCAACCCGAGTTTATTACCCGTTCTTTCAGTTTCATTTTCATGGTAATTCCATATTTTTTTTTAATGTGTATCTTGGAAGATATTGGATTAAAAAACATAATTAAGCTCTAGAATACTAAGGAAGTTATGAGATTTTAATGAGTGAAAATACATAGTTTTACTATTCTCAGTTGAGTTAATTCCATTATTTATTTAGTCATTTTCAACAGTCCTATTGAACCTTTCAGCTTCCTTGACAGGTGACTAATGACAGACCAATGAGATGGACATTAGAATTTCATAAGACCAACTTTCTATTTGAATACTTGAACTGTACAGAAGTCACATGATATACCTGTTTAATTTGACCTTTTAGATTTTGGTGATGGAGACTGCAATACCACTATTTTAATGCTAAAATAGTCACTTTAACTTTTACATTCTTCTCTCTTCTTGACAGCCACAGGTCAGAAATGTACTTAAACTTTACCTTAAGTACTAGTTTAATTACCTTACTAGACCAGAGATTAAGCAGAGATGCTTACTCCTGGTTCTGGACCAGATACGACATTTTAGAAATGGTTGTTCTCATAAGCACACTCTGCATTGTGATAATGTTCCTATTTTATTATAACACTTTAAATGGGTCCTTACATCTCAGCAGGTTGGCTGTTCTTATTTAGAATTTTTTCTCTGATTTGAGCCATTAGTGTTAAATTTCCTTTTTTTTTTTTTTCTAAAGGATATTGATGTATCTGATTTGCTATAGTGAGTAATTAATTTTTATCGATTTTATTCTTGATCTTAAATTAATTTAAAAAAAGGGGTTAAGGATGATCCATTTCTAGTAATAATCTTTCATTTGCAATTCATCTTATATTCTCATATTCACTTACAACTTTTTCACATGGAAATCAACCTGAACTTTGTTCAGAAAAAAATAATAGTAACATAAGTACATTTCTTAACCCTCTCAGAGCAATAATTGCATTATTATTTCTTTTCTCTGCAAGAAATCCAAGAAAAATACAGAAAATAAAATATAATATTTAAAGGGTATGGCAGAGTCAGTCTAAGAAGAGAAAAGTTCTTCAAGATTTTTTCTTTTACACTGCATGCTCCTCACTTTTGAAACTTGTGTTTGTTTTACAAATTAGTTTTGGGGAGAAAAAAAAATAAAAAAACCTTCAGAAACTAACCCTGTTAACGTAGTCATTTTTTTTCAGAATGCCCTTTTGCACACCCTCCTGAATTACCACACATGAAAGTTGCAAGTTGAGAACTAGAAAGAGAGAGAAAACATTCCTTAAATTATTGTGTTCCATATTCTCAGGTTCTTTCACGCTTTTTTTTGGCAATACTATTGCACTGTATATCAGTGTATATCAAATTAAGTTGTACATATTCAGAAATAAGCAGCAAGACCAATCCATGTACTTTGCTTTTGAGTAGATTGGACCGCTTCCTAGATATCTAGTTTGATGTATATTTGGAATGACAAGGGGAAGTGAAAGGACGGCTACTTCATACATTTTATGATTTCTGCCTTTTTAAAGAAGACTTAAGCTGAGTACCAGAAACAGACACATGTATTTTCTTTTTTCAAAATTACCTCACCATTCTTTATATTAGGTGCAGAAGTATTAATGATTAGCCAATACTTGTTCAGTGAATATCCCAAAATAATTAGCCTGGGATAGTGAGCTATTAGTTTTGAAAATAAGCGCTTTTCTGGAAATCACATTTTATTACATTTTTTTTTGCAAGGGAATTTCATTGGACTTTAGGTGGAGTGTCAAAATTTCAAAACTTCTAATGAGCTCTGATAAAAGCCAGGAAGCATATTTTGTATTTGGATACCAGCGAACCTCATTCTAAGAGCAACTTAGGCTCAGTAACACCTTATTACTGCTGCGAGGACTACCCTCGGCCTGTCCAAAGGCAACCTTTCCACTTGTATTTACTCAAATACAAGACACAACATTCAAAACAAATCCTTGCTAGTGGTACTGTCTCCTTTTCAGGCTTTCATTTCTGTTTGGTCTAGCAGAAAAAAATTACTGACAGATGTCTAAGGTAATGCCTTAGAAAAAGTGCCAAAATTTCCTAACTGGTAGTGTGCATTTGGCTAAGTATCCCTCAGTGCACTTGATACAAACACCATTGTTTGAATGACAGATCATTTACAACACTTCCATATTAGTAGTGCATTAAGGCTCCAATTATCCAACATGCACCCTCTTAAAATTATCAATGGGTAAGTTACTCAACTTTACAAGTAGCATCCTATTCTCATCCCAATTTAAGAATGTTTTAACCCGACTGATTGTGTAATCTAGGGCTACGCTGGTTTATTACCTAATTAACAAGAAGTGTTCTTCTATGTCAGACTGATGGGGCATAGCTTTTTCTCATTTCCCTGATGCTACCTGGGAACACTCTGAGCCAACTGTGCTGTTCGTGGGCCAAATTCCTTCATATTTGTGGTGTTTCCTTTACCAGAAACTTTGAAATGATCAGAGGTCCCCCCAGCTGTCCTGATAGGAATGAAATATTCTACGCACATTTTCATACTGCCTTAAATATTTTGTGCTCATTGACATTTTTGTAAAGTATTCCCAAATTGTAAAGACAGTTTCACATAAATCTTTTATAGATATAGAAAGCTATCCAGTAGGCAAGACTGGCTGCTAAAAGCTGGCTTATGTTTGCTTTCAAGGCTGTGCTAACTCCACTGTTTACTGTAAAACACGCTTTTCACTCTCCTTAATGCTGATGTGGAAGTGTTTGCATTACTAATGTATGACCTGATGCTTTGGAGATTCAAATAATTAGCGAGAGCAATCTGCTTGCCCATGGCAGGCAAAAACTCACCTTAACAATAATAGGGGGATCCTCTCTGCCTGTTCTCACCGTTTGATGCCACAGATCAGGCTGACCCCTAGTAGCACAAAAAAGACTTTCATCTGCTGATGTTTAGCGTTGTCAGCGCAAAGCCAATTAACCCACCCCAGCTCGGAGGAAGGCATTGTGAACAGATGGAATTTGCAGCACAATAAGCATTTACGTTTCTTTTTAGTTCACAGAGGCTACAGCTCTGAATTCAATCAGAGTATGATGATATATATCCTCTGTAGGTCTGTGGCTGTGCCTACCAGAGAAGTTGCTCTCCAGGGCTTGTTTCTGATCTCCTTCCCTTGATTAGTTCCCTCCACTAAGCCTTCACTGGGATTCTCCTTCTTTGAAAAGTGCCAACCTCTTGTGCTATCCATCAACAGATATAGGCAAAAGTTTTGTTGTTCTGTGCTCATGTTTTCGGTCTGACCCAAGTAAGTTAGATCACTCTGAATTTAAAAGGACAGGAAAAGCTCATCTGAAGTGGCAGAAGCAGGGAGCTCTTGGGTGGTTTGCTCCATAGTTACCTGCAATATGTTTTTTAAAGTAGCACAGCTGTAACCAAAGGAGAAGGTACATCTGTAGCTTAAAAAAAGGCGACTTTTGACAAACTTAAGTTCTTCCAGGATAGAGGTATCTGAAGATATTTGTACCTATCTGAGTAAGTGAGAGTATGAAGATCGCTGCTTTAATAGAACAACAACCTGCAACTTGTGCTGCGCTTTCACAAAACGCAGTGATGTGCTTAGTCTGAAGCTCTTGAGTAATTCTGCTAAAATTCATAGAGCTGCTCACATTTTAAACAATTTGTTTAAGCTTCCATTTAATGTAACTTTTTTCAACCATTAAAATAAACAGGAAAGCATAATCATAGATGTAAGACATGCTTCAGTTCATATAATCCTACATCTCATAATGTTATGCCCAAAAGATTTAATTAGATCCTGCAACAAAAGCATTATTTAGGAAAAAATCAGCAACCAACAAGTACGTGTCATTACTAATATACCACAGAGGATTATTTGTATAACTGAAAGTCTCTGAATTACAGAAAAGCAAGAAAAATGTCTTTATTAATAAACTTTAACTATGAGAACTGAATTTGGATGATTATTAATCTATATTAGGTCCAAAATATCTCCAGTATTTTACTTTCCTGAAGTCTTCTGTATACAGTGTTGCCTTGCTTCCTATCACTGGTCACTTCTGAGGGAAGTGAGGCATTAAAAAAAATCTTTAGGAAACTGTATCCTTAGCACCACTGTTTGCTTTTAACCTTTCTTTTTCAAAATGTTGTGCAATGACTACTCAGAATTATGTTGAAGGTTAGGGTTTTGTTTTGTTTTGTTTTTTAATGCCATTGGTACTTGGATAACAAGCCACCTTTTTTTTCCATTGGGTAGAAGGGAGTTATAATGCACTCACAGTAACAGTGTTTGAAGTATTTAGCTGCATTATAAATGATTTTCCCTATATTCATATTACACGTGTGTAGAAACTTAAATACTTCAACTTTTCTCAATGTAAGCAACAAAATATAACATTGCTGCTCATTTTTGAATCATTTCCGGAGAACAAGTCAGTGTTCATCTCATTGTGTTACTATTGTTAGGAATACAATCTCTCTGAGAACTGTGCCATAGTGGAAGATTTGCATGAGTATGAAAATCCTTGAACTCCAACACGGGTGGTAGTGGGCCTGTGACTTCTCAAGAAAAAGCCAGAACTCCTATTTCTCTGGATTTCTGTGACTTAAGCCTTAGTTAAGCTGAAATGCCAAATAAACTTCACACGTCGTATATCAGGTAACTGTGTCCTGACCTTAGGAAGGGAGCTCCAGTGATCTACAGTCTAATGGGCCCTTCTGTTATCTCACCTTTTTGCTTCAGTAGCTCCCCTGCTCAAAAGACTGATGCTGCATGCCTGCACACGCTAACCAAAAGTAAAAAACAGTGACCTTACCTTTCTGCTTTAATCTACTGCTATTAAAGAAGAGCTCAGAACCCAAGGATTCATTAATGATTTTGGCACTGCAAAGCTCATTAGTTAAATGTCGATTTGTAAAACCACGCACATAACTAGAGACTCTGTGAACTGTGGTGCTAATTACGAGATGAAAAAGCTCTGGATTTAAATAAAGACTGTGGGTTTTGCCTTAACCTGGCTGTGAGAGGGAAAAAGACAACCACCAAACTCTTTATTAATGAAGAACACAGATTGATAATGTATCTGCATTGTCCAGGGGTCTCTATAACTAATACTCTTATGAATCCCCTGTTTTGAAAATGCTACATTTGCTGGAGTAATTCATTCCAGGTCTGTGCTTGAATAAACAGCTGATATCTGTCCCTCATTGTGGTATACATTTAAAATGAAGTTTATGAGATTCATTGCAGATGAAAGGTGACAGAAGTAACAATGAAAAAATAGTTTTCTTTGTTAAAATGTCTTTCATGAAGAAGGCAAGCTTTACTTGGAGACTGCAAATGTCATCTTTGCCATTAAGCTACATAAGGTGCACACTTCACTCCTTGAGGTCTCTTGTGATGTATTTCAAAAGAATTAATGTCCATATTCCAATTTGAAGAGCAGTGCCTTTAAAAAATTCTTCCCTTTTTTTGCCCTTCCTTCTTTTACCCAGAGAAAGTGAATTAGTTACTGAAGTCTCTCAGGAACAACTGCAAGACTTAGCTAGGTTCAAAGTGATAAATTTTTGCTACTGGACTCAACAGAAAAAGACAGCATAACCTAACTTTAATTTAAAATGTACAGAATATAAAGCAGTGGATTTCTCTGGAATCATAGGATGGTTTACATTGGAAGGGACCTTGAAGATCATCTCTTTCCAACTCCCCTGCTATGGGCAGGGACACCTTCCACTAGACTACATTAAGCAAAACCCCATCAAACCTGGCCTCGAACACTTCCAGGGATGGGGCATCCACAGCTTCCCTGGGCAACCTGTTCCAATGCCTCACCACCCTCAAAGTAAAAAATTTCTTCCTAATGTCTGATCTAAATCTCCCTTCTTCAGTTTAAATCCATTTCCCCTCATTCTACCACTACACTCCCTGACAAAGAGTCCCTCTCCCATCTTTTCTGTAGGCCCCCTTTAGGTACTGGAAGGCTGCTATAAGGTCTCCCTGGAGCCTTCTCTTATCCAGGTTGAACAATCCCAACTCTCTCAGCCTCTCCTCACAGGAGAAGTGCTCCAGACCTCTGATCATCTTTGTGTCCCTTCTCTGGACCTGCTCCAACAAGTCCATGCCCTTCTTGTGTTGGGGGCCCCAGAGCTGGACGCAGTACTCCAGGTGGGGTCTCAGGAGTGTGAAGTGGAGGGCTAGAATCAGCTCCCTTGACCTGTTGGCCATGCTTCTTTTGATGCAGCCCAGGATACGGTTGACTTTCTGGGCTGCGAATGCACATTGCTGGGTCATGTTGAGCTTCTCAGCAGCCAACACTCCAAGTAGAGAGTGTTCATCTTATTGTGATATTATCAGGAATGATAACAGCTTTCCCATCGAACAACACATACACACATACAACACATGCTCGTGCGTTTCAGCAAACTGGTTAGTTTGCTTTTTTTTTTCCCCTCAGAGTTAATGAATGCTCTGTGTGTTGCCAAGGTTTCTCTTCTTCATTTCCCCTTACTATCAATCCAGTCTCATGCCAAATGCAAGGGCCAGTTGGAGCATCGGTGATAGATTTTACCCTCATATGCTGTGACTGACACTAACTTCTCGTGTTGCATTTATCAAGAAAGGTATGTGGTGCTGTTTTCCTGATGGTATTTATTCTTGCCGTACTGTGTACTGAAAATATGTAAGACATGACAGGAAAATCTTCTACCTTATCTTTTTTAAGATTCTATAGTCTACTAGCAAACATCTTCTCAGCTGAGATACCATATGTGATTATTCAAGAAAACATCCTTCAGTTTTCATGACAGATATTGCATCCATTCCCTTTTTATAGTAAACTGACATGCTGATTATAGAACATTTGCCATATAGGGAAAACTATACTGTTGAAGGACAAGTGAGGACTCTTTAAATACCTGGCTTTTCCGCTGTCCACAGCCAAAAATGTGGACAGATTACCAGAAAATTTAAAAAGCACTAACAAAAATAAACAGGATAATCTTGTGAATTGATAAAAGACTCTCATAGCTCACCAGCAACTAGCTCACATGCTCATACTTTTGTATGTATTAGAGTCTTGAGAAGGATCTTATAACAACAACTCAGTAGTTATTTATGACTTAAATTATGGGCAAATGACTATATATGTAAATATTGTAGGGTTATCAGGATATGAGGTACGAAAAAAGATCTATGAACATTAAGGGTACAACAGGCTTTGCACATGTATTGACTTCACCTGCCTTAACATTAATATTTTTTTTTTTTCAGTTTTCAGTGTTCCTGGGCATTATTAAATAACTCCTTCTATAGTCCTAAACACATGAAAAAAAAAAATAGTTTGGAGTAATTTTTATCTTAAAAATTTGTCTTAGACTAGAAAAAAAAAGTAAAATGAAAGCATTTTAGAAACATATCTTTCCATAAAAGTAAACCTTTTTAAAACAAAAAAAAATCCACATGTATTCCTATGACACTTCACCTTTATCAAGCTGTGAAGAAACTTCAATCTAAGAATCATATGAAAATACATTTTAAGTTGCTGTAAAAAACTGAAAACTTCATCCAGCTTTGTCCATAGCGTTTTCTCTCCACCATTTTCTCATTTGAAGGTCAGTCAGGTTATACTTTGAACGGTAATTCAGGGCAAGCTAGGCAGCTGCTGCCCACAGGTATTTCAATGAAACAACATGATAAGATCCAGCCTAACTTACCCCGACACCAAACACCTTCTCTCTCCCCAGTTTGCATGTTTTCCTTCCAATGACTGCGTCAGATCTAACCCCTAGGTAACTAAGACTGGCATTAAAGTATTACTGAAGTCCTGGCACTGAAGAAGGAGACAAGCTAGGAGATGAGGATAGCAAAGAAGTTTTGTAGGTAGAAAAGTGGCATGGGCAATAATAGAAGTCATGAATCCTTTTGCTGCATATATTATAAAGGTCAGTCTACATCTGGTTTAGTTCCGTGTATGTACATTATTATTTGAGTTCAAGTTTGCCTTGTTCCTGTTTAATTCAGCAGATTTAGTTAAATGGGTACAATGCATGATATTGCTAATTTTTCTTGAACAGAAGTGCCCAAACATGGAGCTCCTCCTAAATTAAATAACTAAGTTATTTTGCCATTTTCCAGGCCAGTCCAGTGAATTATCAGAATTAATTCATGGGATTTGCAACACATTACCCAGGGCAATGGTGGAGTCCCCATCCCTGGAGGTATTTAAGGGTCATGTAGATATAGTGCTTAGGGACATGGTTTAGTGGTGGGTTTGTCAGTGTTAGGTTAATGATTGGACTAGATGATCTTACAGATCTTTTCCAATCTAGGAGATTCTGTGGTTCTGTCAGAGGTAGTCTGATTCCCAAACACCACCTTCCCAGGTGTCTGCCAGATGACACTTGGAAAACTCAAAACCTGTGCTGCCTAGTTCTGCTAGTTGAAACAGGGAATGACTATATCTGTACACTCAGTGAATGTCCTGGTGGTTGTCACGATACTCATTTCACAGCTGCCACAAAGCAGCTTGTAAGAGAGTGAATTAAAAATGGATGTGGAAACAACCAAAAATGGTGTTAGCTTTAGCCTCCCAGCCATGGTCTCACAGAAGCTATGCTTCTCTCCGTAGGCACCAGTACCTGGTGCAGGTACATGGACATAGATCATAAATCTGTTGTGCAACTGTGCTGGAGGGTCTCCCAAGTAGCACAGATACACGTAAAATAAGCCCACCTGCACCTTACATGGCAAGCTGTTCTTCAGTTGATGCGGGGCTCTTTCTGCTGGCATTTGGATGGTGCTGTCTAGCAGGAGTAAGGCTGGGAGGGTCGATGTTGTTATCTATACCATGGCGTATTTTACTCATGATCAGCTGTGAACCCTGAACAACCTTTGATGCTTTCAGTGGTGGACAAAGTACTTTTGTACTAAGTGACAATTAATTATTAATTTCAAATACATGGACACAGCCTGCATTAGGGCACAATCTGCGCATCCCACTTAACATTTTAAAAGTGCGTAGCAAACAGCACAATTACGGTTATATCTGTGGAGCACTACTACATTAAGACTGAAAAAAAAATGCTAGTTTTTTCAAATGGAAAATGCTGGAACTTAGAAAATAAATGTCTAATGTCATTCAAAATAACTGCAACAATGTATGTGGGGTGGCGGATGGATGGGGAGGAAGTCCATGAACCAAATAAAAACACAGGACAACAGGGAAGCATGTCAAATTCTGTGAGAATGTATGCCGAATATATCTGAGACTCCAGATGACACATTAAAGGTTTGTATGCCTGTGAGTGTATGGCCAGAAATTAAAAAGAATTACATGCCTTTGGGTCCCTTTGTTCCTGGACATTCTTCCTGAGAAACATCAAGACAGCTTAACATTTTTTATTTTTATATTTCTAGCTTTTTTGTTTGTGTTGGTATTATCTGAAAGTCAGTCCAGGCTCTTCTAGGAAGGGGATGGCTGTCATTTTACTTGTGGAAATCTTTTCTAAGCTGTCAGCCTTATGTGACCTATTAAGGTGAAAAAGGGGTACCTGCTTCACTTAGCTCCCTTTTCTTAAGGAATTTCTAGGAATCTGCAAGAGACATGTCTACGATCTGTACCAAAATTCTTTAATTATCTTTCCTTTGTACAGGAATTTTCTTTTGAAGGTGTGTAGAGAGCAATAGGAAAAGATAATAAGAGCAAAAATTTATCGCAGAGTAAGCTAAATTAATGGTGACTTGGCCACCCAGGCATAGCTCACATAACCAATTAATTTGGTTGTAAACCACAAGGTTTGCAGTTAAATGTCCCCTTTGGTTTTGGATTGATTATTCCTGGGATACTTCTCATTATACTTTTGAAACTGGCTCACGCATTTCTCACCCTATGTGTTCCCATGAATTTTGCATTATATTTGAAGCAGAAATGAAAACCAAAAATCTACTTTTATTTTACTTTCAAGAAACACTGAAGGTAATTAAAGACCACTAAAAAATTATTATGACACAGATGGGTAACACTGATTTTTGAGCCCTAGCAAAATTAAATCCAGTGAAATAAATTTTCTAAGAAATTCTACACATCACCACTTCTTATTTTCTTTCTTGGTGCTGGAATGGGTTAAAGAGTTTATCAGGTGACAAAACTCAGGATTTCACCAGAGTGAGTTTGTTTAAGTTTAAGGTATTGATTGGATGTGTAGCTGCTAGCATTTGTGATGTAAAGCTACAACATCAAAGGGAAGAGACTTTAGGTTTCCATCCTTGTTATTCAGGAGTTAGGGAACATTAGAGGAATTACATAGGGGATAATTGCAGTTTGACATATTAGTGCTGCAATGAGCTATTCTTGCTTTTGCTATAAAAATGATATACCAATAAATAAAAGAAATGAACTTTAATTTTTCTGACTCTCTCTTTAAATATTAACTCTTTCCTAAGGACAGTAGCTTCTTAAATTACAAAACAGATGCCCAGCTGGTTTAAATCATTGTAGCTCATCTGAATACAACACAGTGTTTAAATAGACTTGTGGTTGTTTCTACCAGCTGAAGGTCTGTTGTTACAGAGGAGCAAAATTATTCTACTCAGTTAAAACATTATATTTGCTAGCAGATAAGAAAACATCAGCAGTGTACCAACAACCTAATGTTATTGCTGCTGACAGCTCTCAGCAAAAGATGATTTACAGGCACTAATGAAAAGGAATGCTATTACTGTATAGTAAGAGGCGTGTAAATGTAGGTCCTGAGGTTTAAGGTGCTGTAATGAAATTTCCAGGATAGCATGTGATGAGAGAGGTTATGACTCTCATTCATCACAGCAGCAGTTTTTACTGCAAGTCTCCATGCACAGTGATATAAGTGTATTCCTGTAGTATGCTATGTGGAACAAAAGTGGTATCTTCCTCTGAGGTAGAGCAGGAAAGCTAGCTCAGAGGGAGCTGGGTCTCTGAAGGCTTAGCGGTCCCAGTCAAAGAGACTTTGGGTAGACTGTCTTCCACTAATGAGTCACATCTTACATCTACTGGGAGAAGGGGTTCCTGAGTCAGTTTACTTTCTTTAGATTGCAGTGAAAACCTGCATGGGACCTGGGACTCGCACTTAGCTGTTGTCCGAGTCACAGCCATCTCTCCCAGGCTCTCCCTCTCCACCCATGCTGGAATGCTCACCTTCACCTTTCCTTCTCATTAAACAAAATGAGAAAGCTGATGAGGTGTTCAGCCATCCCTTCCAGCCCTGAAATTGGGAGGCTGGGCACACTACACACACAGTCTTCTGCTGGGCAGCTTGCAAACTCAGAGATACAGCTTCTTTCCAAGCACGACAATTTTTTATGTTTCACTTTAGTGATTTGTATTAGGTTAATTTCCAGCTTCAGCAGAAACCTCCTATAGTACCTCTGTCACTCTGCAGATTTAGCACCTTGGAAGTGCTATAACGCTAAAGCTTACCAATGCTGATAGAGCAATCTTTGAACGCACCATGAACCCATTGCATCTGCTATGACTCAGAATAACCATTTCACCAAAGGGGAAATTGTGCCTGGAAAAGGTTGAAGCAGAATAATGAAGCACTGGCAGTACTAAAAATTTGAGCCCCTTTCTGGGTCCTAACTACAGAAGGGGAATTGTTTGATACCTACAATTCTTTAGCAATGAGCTACTCTGTTCCTCTACTAAACCTGTATTGAAGATGGGCTCGTTTCATAAGGATGACATGGCTTCTGTCCACCAGAAAACACTATAAATACACTATAAATTGCCATGTTATAAGTGCTTATCCAGTAGATGCTGTGATTTAGCAGCTCTGTCTGGAGTCAAGACAGAGTTTGTAAGCTGAGAACAAACCTGGCCACAGTGGTATTTAAAAACAGTCAAAGTCATGGCTGGTTCCTAATAGCACATAGATATAGGTGGGCAGAATTAACATTAGAAATTACAGAAGTTAATACACAAATGTTCATGTATTCCCAGAAATTCATTGTTAGTGGCTCTTCTGCTCTTTATCATGTGTGTCAAGTTATTAGATGTGTTGGAGTTCTTTTCCTAAATGCTGAACTTTTCTGAATCCTGCAAATGAAAAGTATTCTTTCTTTAGAGAAATATATTAATGAATGCTAGAAGAATTGCCATTGTGTGCTTTAAAAGACAGTGTGATGTGAAGTACCATCCCTGAAGTCTGTTATTTTTAAAGTCAATTTAAAACACTTTAAATTCAGTTGCAAATAATGTTGTGTAGGAATATGGTTAAAAGAGACTTACTTTTTTGTCTTAGTCCTTAAACTGAGGAAAAGTAAAATTAATGTTAAAACCACTATATATATGGAAAGAAGCAGAAAGCTGATACCTGTGGTAGTTAGACCTATCTTTTGCTTACAGTCAATCTTAGCACTCAGCTAGACTGAGATGGATTCAGAGATAGTTAACTGAATTGTCTAGCTGACTGATTGATTAAGCCCTTGATGTTTTCAGCTGGGATTTTTCATTGCTGACTTAATAGTTTCCCACTGATGCTCCAGTGCAGTAGAATCCCATAATGCTTTATGTGTTAATCCATTTACATGTGTCCCTGACTGCAGCATTTCCAAGAGTATCAGGAGAACGCATAAAGGCAGAGATACTAAATGTAAGGGAAAAATGTCAATATTTTTTTTCTTATCAAAGCAGAAAGAAAGAAGAAAACAAAAGTGGAAAAAAATTGTTTGTTACCACATCTATCTTCAGACATTTTAGGTTGTTTCCAGGGACCGTGATTTGAATGTCATCAGTTTTAGATGAGAGCTAAAAGGACATAAGAAAGCTAAAAAACTCTAAAGACAACAAATATAGTATTTATTAGAATGAATTTCAACTCCAGATAACTGTAGGGCTAAGTCATGATAACAAATATTGCTAGACCCAAGTGCTCTGTGAACAGAGATGTCTTTGCACAACTTTTACCCCCATTTCATAGAAATGACTGAAAAGAGAACAATCACTTGGAATTGTAAAAGAAACAGATGCAGAATGACAATTTCCTTCTTTCTTAGTTTCTTAGTCAAGAGAAAGATTTTTATCAGATTTATGGTAGAATAAGATGGACAGAAGAGTGCCAGATGTCTGCAGTGACAAAGCATAAAACTGAAAGTAGTCTAAGTAAACTGTGTGCAATCTATGTCATTAAAATCATATTTCTATGATAGGCTCACACTTCATCTAAAAAGAGTCATCTCTTATATGTTTTTTATGGAGCTGGTAGAACCAGCTAGGTGTACCTGACAGTACTCCTAAAACCAAAGAGAAAATTCTTAAGGGAAAGAAAAAAAATTTGTGGTTTATGGAACTAATGACACATTCAAACTGGAGACATAAAGAATTGTGTATGGATTTTGTATGCAAAACTCTGAGTTGTACCAGGAGAGATGAAAGCAAAGAGATTCATCTTACATTGTTCCACAGAAAGTGTGTTGAGGAGACTGTAGTTGACACACAAGATACTCTTATGATAATGATTCTTAACAGAAGCAAGCAGCAGATGTAGAAGTTTGTTCATACAAAAAGGAGGCAGAAAATCTGCTGAGAAAAGTGTATGTGTGCTTAGTGATGGTGGTGATGCACCACCAATCATGGTCCTTGACATCCACCGGAGAAACTGCCTTGGCACATCAGAGACCAACCCGGATGGGACTCTCAAGGGAGGATGCAGATCTCCATATGTGTGCCTGAAGGCAGTGCAGCAGTGTGGAGTCTCACTGAGGTCAGGGCAGGGGTGATGGTACGCTTGTTCATAGCGAGTGTGTGCTAGTGGAATGTCTCTGTTTCCAGTTAAAGCTGCTGCAGGAGAAGGTCAGCAGACTGCGTGGTGTCAGATCCAATGAGAAGGAGCTCAACTGGATCATCTCCAAAGAAAAGCTAAATCATTCAGCTTTCCAAAAGGTGGGACAGGCAGAGCCTGTGATTGTTAGGCAGGGAAATGGAGAACCCTTCAGTGGTAAAGGCTGGGGGCATGCAACTTCTTGTACTAGGAGGATCACTCCTGCTCCCCCTGTAGATCTGCAGCTACAGATCAGGTAGAGTGTTCTGATAACAGTGGAGGGGCTAGAAACTGTGGTCAAAGAAGCAAGCACGTCAGCAGAGCCTGAGCCCAGCAGCAGCACCAGGAGGAAGTGGTGAGTGTTTGTAGGTGGAGACTCTCTGCCACAGGGATGCATATCTTACCTGCTAACCTGACCTGCTTTGTAGGGGGGCTGCTCCTTGACAGAGACTTGGACATTGTGGAGAGACTGCTGGTGCTTGTCTAGTCCTTGGACTAGTTCATGTTATCCCTCATGGCCACCAGTGATGCTGTCAAAGAGACACAGAGTGTTCCAGCAGTGACTGCATGGCTCACGGAATGAGACGCAAGGGCACGGGAGCCCAGGAAGTGTCTTCTCAGTCCTGCTGGTAAGGAGGAAGGGCCTGAGGAGGAGGACAAGTGTCCTGCAGGTCAATAAGAGTTTTGTTCATGTCCAACTAAGTGCCCACCAGGACCCCTAGGTCCTTTTCTGCCAAGCTGCTTTCCAGCTGGATGACTCCTGGTGTATGCAGGTGCCTGTGGTTGTTCCTTCCCAGGCACAGGACTTTGAACTTGCCCTTGTGAAACATCATGAGGTTCTCATAGGGCCCATTTCTCCAGCCTGTTGAGGTCCTTCTGGATGGCAGCACAGCTCCCTGTTCTATCAGACGTTCCTCCCAGCTTTGTGTCATTTGCAAACTCACTGAGGGTATGTCCTGTCCCTTCACCAAGATGATTAATGAAGATGTTGAGCAGGAATAGAGCCAGTATTGACCCATGGGGTACATTGGCCTCCAACTAGGCACTGTGCCACACCCTCTGGGCCTGTACGTTTAGCCAGTTTTCAATCCACCTCACTGTGGACTGAAGTAAGCTTTTCATGGAGTCCTTTGCTATAAGAGTGTCAGCAGTGAAGGGATTTTTGGAGAATCTGCCATTGCAGGCAGCCTACAGCAATGTTAACAATGTTTTTCCACTAGGTAGGAGAACAAATGCAGAGCAGAGACTGCTCCTTGGTCGTAAGAAATAACTCCCTCTCCAGTGTGTTGGGTTCAGTAAGGAACTAACCAGTGACAGAAGCTACTTGAATCTTCTGGGTCGTTTTGAATTTCCAAATTTGCAGTAGAAATCACATAAGAACCAACCTTCTCTTCCAGTCATTCTGGGGAAAAAAATCTAACAGCTAACAGCATGCCTCATGTTTCTTGAAAGGGAAGAAGAGAGCTTCCCTATTTTTCTTCTTTTCTCTCTCTCGCACGCACACTTTAGCACCTTTTTCCAGAATATGCCCAAGGTTTTAATCTTTCCTGAACTGGTCGCCTTACTTTTGATAGATCAAACCCTTCCAGCTATGCACCATGGGCTTTTCTCTGCTGGCAGCTGGGGATGAGCCACGAGGACGCTTGGTCGCAATTAATTCCTCAGTGACATCACAATCCTTTGTTCTGTGATATTGCAATGGGCTGTTCCCAGCCCCTGTCACCTATGGCACTGGGAAAGTCCAGCTCCAACATGGGGCTGAGCAGGGCCCCGTGTCCCCCAGTCAGTGTGAGCCAGGCAATAGGGTGACGCAGTGTGAGTCATCCCCAGGGTCTGTGCCTGCTGGGAGTGATGAGAGTGGAATTTGGGAAGAGGATGGAGGACAGGTGTTTTGCTTTTTGGGTCTCCCTCTAGCCTGGGAGATCCTGGGCAGTAGCTAGTGGCAGTGCCTTCCTGGGACAGGGAAGAAGATGCACCCCATTGCCCAGTTGCTCCACTGGTGGTCATCAGTGAGCAGACAGAGAGGATAAGTGAGCAGTGAGGCCTGAGCATTTGTAAAGAGGTGGCAGAGCAAATTCATCCTTTTTAAATAGCTATTGTCTGTTTGATCTGGGTGTACACCTGTCCCCATTTCCTACCCACCTAGTCGATAATGATGTGCACATCAGTTCATTTTATTTTATATTATTTTATTTTATTTTGTCTTGTTTTGTTTGAAAGCACCCCTTTTAAAAGAGAAAGATACGAACAGGCCTGACTCTGATGATGACTACCCAGACAGTTGAAGTGTGTTTTGGAGACCACGGCAGGAGGAATAAGGAGCTAGGAGTGGTAACTTCATAAACAAATCTGTTGTTTAAAGAATGAACAACCAATGCCTCTAATCTAACAAGAAAACCAGCATTCTTCCGTAAGTTTTTATGAATAATTTGGTCTAGTAGCTGAATTTTAACGTTTGTCACAGAAACAGAAAATCAAAATATATGACATAGTTAGACATGGAGTATTTCATTTAGCATTGCAATAAAATCTTAAAATTTAGGGACATTAAAAAAAAAAAACAAAAACAAAGGAAATGAAGTTTAGGATCAGAAAGGACACTAGACAATAAAGCAGTCATATCTTAGATTTTTTTTTTTGATGGGTCAATTGAGAGAAGTCACTTTAAACATGATGTTTTAGGGATCAAATTTTACTTTTCAGCATAAAATCACTATAAGAATGTTTTGTCCCTTGAATAAGCTTCATTTGTCATTTACTTACAAATGTCTCTTTTCTGGAAGTATTTATACATCAAATTTTAATCAACATAAATTCAGGGAGATTCAAAGTGCAGCACTGGACTTTGTGACAAGTTTCCACTTCTGAAAAAGTTGTGCTTGGCTTCCTTGACAAAATAATGGGCATACTTCACAAAAAAACCCCTGTGGGATATGTAACTATATTTTGCAGTATTCTTCTTAATCTTATAGAACAAAGCAAGTTTATGCAACTCTGCAAGGGAAGCACTGGGAGCTTAAACAGAAGCTCTGCTTTTTTGCAGTGTGTTTCTATTCTGTCTTTCCTAGGCCCTTGAATACTCACCACCTCTCTAGACACACTCCTCAAATTGTTTTCCTTCAGCAGAAAATCTGACTTTTACAGAAAAAAATAGTTTTGAGAATTTAGGATTCCGTATTTTTCTGAAAAAAACAAGCTTTTGGAACAGTGCTTTCATTTCAGGAACTTGTTCTGTGTTTTGAAAGTGAGTAGGCTTTGCGATTTAGTGGAGTTTGTGTTCATATATATTTATATAAAACTGTGTATATATGTGTGTAGAGGTAAAAGCCTCCATCTTTCTCCTTTCAACCAATTCTCTAAACTAAAAATAAATACATAAAAAGAATGTGAGGAGAGAAAGTTAAAAATCCTGCAGTAACTTCCATAAATATAATAATCTAAAATAATAGTGTTCAAAAGATAGAAGGTCACTCATCATTTCTAAAGCAACCTTAAGTAAAATCAGTGCAACTAGTCATGTATAACAAAGACCTGACACCTTACACAGCAAAGGACATAACTAAGATGTCACAGTTAATGAGTATCAGAAATGCAAACTGATGTAAGATGCCTGTCCCTAAATCTATTAACACCTGAATAAATGCCATGAGAATTTCCCAACATGCAGACGGCTTTTACTGGCTTCTGCTGATACATGTGTGGCTGGGACAGAAAAGGGTTCAGCTCAAGAAGCATTTCTCATCTTCTGCCCAATGATGGACAGTAACAGTATGTGGAAAAGGAAGTGCAAGAAAGGAATGAAGAAAACTATCATCCATCTCATATCTGTCTCTCACACTTTCAAAGTAGCTGTTTGCCTGCTAGAGGTTTCATGTCCATATAGTAAACCCTATCCATGCTGGTGCTGGAAGAACAACGGTGGATTAGAGAACTCCTTTGGCACAGACAGTCACAGGTTTAGAGGCACTTTGCAAGCTGGTTCATGAATGGCTACCCAGGCTGTTCAACATGAGACAGATTGATTCCTGAGTTAAATAGTAAGTCAGGTTTTGTACGGTTGCAGGTTTAGGGCTTCCTGAGATGAGTTCACCATTCAGGCACTGTTGGTATTTGTCTATACATGTAGAGAAAATGGTAGAAAAAAGTGTAGGTGGAAGTAGCCAACCCATCCAATGAATGGGATCTGTCAGAGATGCCAAGCATGAAACACACACCATGATTTGTATTTTACACTGCCACCTGGTGATTAGACAGTAAGAAAAAATAGTAGAACAGGAAATTGACATTATGTACAAAACAGAGAAATGTTTGTCTCTGCTATCTGAACAGAGACAGTTCCAGCAGAAATAGAGGAAACAAGATCCTAACAGTGGTAACTGAACAGAACCATGCTGATGCTAAACATTTCAGTGTTTGCATTCAGTGACAGCATTACTACTGAATGTGTGGTTCTCAACTCCATTTTGCAGATTCTTTTTTGTACAGGGGTGGTGCTAAACCGTACTTTAATTCAGTCCTTTATTTTCTTTATTGTACTCTTTGTGACAAAAGTATTTTTTATGGGGACTGAAAAACTCATGTCTTATTGTACCGTACTTACAACTTTTAAACTGCACCAATAAAACACATGCCAGTCCAATTATAAAAACTTGTATGTTCACAGGAGCAAATAATGGATTCAGACAATGTTGGTATATGCTACATGAAATTTACTTCATTTACGAATAGAGTCTCAAAACAGAGATTGGGAAACAGCATGCCAACAATCTTACAATGTCAGTTCAACAACAGTCCCCATTTTCTAGTTAAAAATTCAACTTCTTAGTTCAAGAGTGAGTCAGAGTTTAAATTCTTCTCTATTTTGCACAATCTTTCCCTCTTTCCTTCTTTTCCTCATATACATACACACACAGAGACACAAGAAATATTTGAAAATATCTCTACGTGAATGAAATTTGCATGTAATCTGAGAAAACTGTCATCCCATGTCTGTTGTAAAGGTAACCTGTGTAGTTTTCTTTAATACTCAGAATTTCTGAAGTTTGAAACAAAGCTTTCCTAAAAAACAAAACCTCACTCTTCTGTTAGATCTTCTGTTTAATTATGTGACCTGCTTTCACAGTGGTCAGGATGGAAACCTAGAGTTTAGTGACTACTACTACTTTTCTACTAGGGCCTTTTAGCATACTTTGTGACCTGCTGGCCTGAGCAACGTGCCACCATAGGGTAAAGGACTGTGCCTCCTGAAAATAATTGAAGTAGAAGGGGGAAATGTGCATAATGCAGATACCCGAGGCTGATATCAGTTAGTTATCAAAAGTACCAGAAATAGGAAGCTGTGTAAGAACACACCTCTGCCTGGGTGATCTGCATGGCTTCTTAGCCTGCTCATTTCTCAGCCTGCTTATTTCTCAGCAGGTTCACCTCAGGGAGGAACACAATGGCAGCGGAGCTGAAGGACCTCTTATATTTAAACAGGATTAAGTTGAGCTGGCCTTTAAGATGTCTATGCAGCACCATGTTACACAGTGTGTGCTTTTCCATTGGCAGTCTGTGGCCATGTTAGGGTTGAAATCAAATTCCTTCAGCCCGGAGGGTTTAACGAGAAAGGGACTTTAACATACTGTTTTCCTTCCATAAGTATCCATTAGACAAGGATTTTGGCTGTGTATATATATAAATAGTCCTAAAATTGAGAATAATGTTTAAAGACTGATTTCTTTCTCAGGTTAAAAATTTTGTTCGGTTTCATTAAGCTGCCAAGAAATATTTTTTAAAGCCCTTCAGTACAGAGGTATTATTTGGAACAAATTCAGAAATCTCCTGAATGAATAATTCAATGCACAGGGCAAAGGAGAAATCATCTGCTTTTTTTTTTTTTTGGTACTGCTTTTGTGTGCTTAGTGTTCCTATGGCAGAGAAACAACTATCACACTGAAAGCAGAAAAGAATACGTGCATGCTGTGTAGTTTTGTCTATATATGCGCTTACATGGATAGTATGCTGTTGGTACTACACTGTGTAGTACTCTCAGTCATTTTAGAAACAATGCATCTAAATAGAGAAGCCACAGGAGCTCCTTGCCAAAAGACTATTGGCAGAATAGCCGTACTTCAGAATGCCAGGAAATCCTGGCAATTGTCAAAGTTTTGTAAGATGACCATTTGAACCGGTGTCGTGGGTTGACCCCTGACTAGCTGACAGTTGCCCACCAAGCTGGTCTCTCACTCCCCCTCTGCAACAGGACAGGGGGGAGAAAATACAACAAAAAGCTTGTGGGTCAAGGTAAGGACAGGGAGACCACTCAGCATTTACCATCAAGGACAAAATAGAATTAACTTGGAAAATTAAATTAATTTATTGTCAATTAAAACCAGAATAGAATAATGAGAAATAAGAACAAATCTAAAACCACTTGCTTCTGCATGGGCTTCTCTCTTTGGGCCGCAGCTCTTGCAAGGAATCTACTTCTGCATGGGCTCTCCATGGGCTGCAACTTCCTTCAGGGCACATACACCTGCTCTAGCATGAGGCCGTCCATGGGCTGCAAGGTAGATACCTACTCCACTGTGGTCCTCCATGGGCTGTAGGGGGCCAACCTACATAACCATGGTCTTTAGCACGGGCTGCAGGGGAATCTCTGCTCTGGCACCTGGAGCACCTCCTCCCCTTCTTTCTTCTCTAACCTCAGTGTCTGTAGACTTGTTTCTCTTACATTTTCTCACTCCTCTCTCACAGGTGCGGTGAAGCATTTTTTTACCCTTTCCTAACTATGTTATCATGGAGGTGCTACTACTCTCACTGATTTGCTTATCTTTGGCCAGCGGTGGGTCTGTCTTGGAGCTGGCTGGAACTTGCTGTGTAGGACAGGGGGGCAGCTTCTGGTGTCTTCTTACAGAAGCCACCCCTGCAGCCCTGCTCACTGCCAAAACCTTGCCATGGAAACCCAATACTACCGGAGAATAAAATCATGGGAAAACAAGAAGATATTATTTTCATTGTGACAACATGATGTATAAAGACAACAGTAAAATAATGCAGGAGAACCACACCTAGTCCAACTTGTAAAATTCAAGAAGTAACAGCAAATTTTTTAGTGAGGAGTGTAAAGTTATAGTAAATACTAACAAAATCTGAATTTAGTTCTTTGAAAACTTTCATACTCCTCTTGAAAGGGTAGATTTGTTAATAAAGGATGATTCATACTAAGGGAAAGTGGAAGAGTGTGATAACCTCAATCTGAAGTAGAGTCAGGGGCAATTCATAAAGTGAATGGGTTGAAAATCCAAAGAAAAAAAAGACAGGGAATCCTTTAAGTATATGATGACATAATAACTTCATAATGTAAAAATTTGTGTGAAAATAATATAATATTGTACTGTTTTCTGAATAATATTAAGTGAACTTGATTTCTTCTTCTATGAGAATTTTCTAATTACAGGTTCCTGTTTTTAATTAAATTCGTATTTTAAGAAAGATTTAAAAATGGAAAATTAGATAAAGACTGAAAAATAATAAAAAAAACCCTGCTCTGTCCTTGGATTTCAGGCTTTCAACAAAGCTCTGGAAAATTTTCATGGGGAAACAGTAATCATAATAAATATAACATGATATTTCAACATTTGTGTTTTGTGGATAAGTCTCTAGTGAGCTTTTCACTGACACTTTCAAAATAGTCGTGTAGAGTCTTCTCTTAGGTGCTTTATTGCTTTCTCTTCTCCTTCAACAAAATGCAACTCTCTTATGTATCTACTTTGTTCTGAACTCCCCTGTCTTTTCAGTGAATCACCAAAACAGTTATTCGATCAAGAGAAAAATACCATTGACATCCTATGAGTCAGACCTCCCCAAACAGAAGAGACCTCTCTCATAGAGAGGTAAAATGGAAGCAGTGGTCCTGGGTCAGCATTTCTAGATGATAGCTCAGGTAATGGGACAAAAGTGCAAATTCAAGTACTGCCCTTGCCTCTTTAATTGCTCCCTTTGGAACTGGAAGATGTAGTTGTAGGTGTCTTATGTAAAGTTCTGTCATTTTCCATATAAACTATCTCAGGTTTGGGGTGTGTGTGTGGAGTTTGGATGGAGAAGGTTTGGCTGGTGATTTTTCATGGGATTTTTTATTGTCATTATTTTCTTTCACAAAAGTCTACAGACTATCTCATGCTCTTCATGTGAACTTGTCTACCAAGGCAATGTAGTTGCATGCAACACTATGAAACAGTAGGTAGGATGTAATTGCATGTTGTCTCATGAAGTAATGCTCTCATTCAGAGTATATTTAGGCTAGCATACATGGCATTTTTCATAGTATTGTCTCCAAGAAAACATTATATCTCTTCTGGGATAGTGATTCTTTCTGTCAATCAAGTTTACAGCATGCCAAGGGGGTCTCAGAAACGATGACACCACAGGAGATGTCATCTCACTTTCTGACCACCCCTGAGACAGTGTAGCCAATGAGACATTTCTCCTTATGTTTCAATCCTAACTGTGCTTATAACTTCTAGAGATCACTTTCTAGTTTCTTCATTCTTCTTCATCAGCCTGGCATAAAATCTGTGTGTAAAAAGGTTTTTTCAAGTTCTGTAGCAAGAATTATCTTAACAATTGACAGTCAAACTACTCATTTCATTTTATAAAAGCAGTGTAAAATAACAAGTAAATCCAGGAAATCCTGACTTGCTTCCAGATTTTCTGTAAATAGGGAAAAATAATCACTGGCTTCTTAAAATTTACAGAAAAATTAACATATTTTACAGTTTGGTTGTTTTTGTGCTATTGTGTTTTTCCATAACCACTTGCTTCTGCAGGGGCTTCTCTCTTTGGGCCGCAGCTCTTGCAAGGAATCTACTTCTGCATGGGCTCTCCATGGGCTGCAACTTCCTTCAGGGCACATACACCTGCTCTAGCATGAGGCCGTCCATGGGCTGCAAGGTAGATACCTACTCCACTGTGGTCCTCCATGGGCTGTAGGGGGCCAACCTACATAACCATGGTCTTTAGCACGGGCTGCAGGGGAATCTCTGCTCTGGCACCTGGAGCACCTCCTCCCCTTCTTTCTTCTCTAACCTCAGTGTCTGTAGACTTGTTTCTCTTACATTTTCTCACTCCTCTCTCACAGGTGCGGTGAAGCATTTTTTTACCCTTTCCTAACTATGTTATCATGGAGGTGCTACTACTCTCACTGATTTGCTTATCTTTGGCCAGCGGTGGGTCTGTCTTGGAGCTGGCTGGAACTTGCTGTGTAGGACAGGGGGGCAGCTTCTGGTGTCTTCTTACAGAAGCCACCCCTGCAGCCCTGCTCACTGCCAAAACCTTGCCATGGAAACCCAATACTACCGGAGAATAAAATCATGGGAAAACAAGAAGATATTATTTTCATTGTGACAACATGATGTATAAAGACAACAGTAAAATAATGCAGGAGAACCACACCTAGTCCAACTTGTAAAATTCAAGAAGTAACAGCAAATTTTTTAGTGAGGAGTGTAAAGTTATAGTAAATACTAACAAAATCTGAATTTAGTTCTTTGAAAACTTTCATACTCCTCTTGAAAGGGTAGATTTGTTAATAAAGGATGATTCATACTAAGGGAAAGTGGAAGAGTGTGATAACCTCAATCTGAAGTAGAGTCAGGGGCAATTCATAAAGTGAATGGGTTGAAAATCCAAAGAAAAAAAAGACAGGGAATCCTTTAAGTATATGATGACATAATAACTTCATAATGTAAAAATTTGTGTGAAAATAATATAATATTGTACTGTTTTCTGAATAATATTAAGTGAACTTGATTTCTTCTTCTATGAGAATTTTCTAATTACAGGTTCCTGTTTTTAATTAAATTCGTATTTTAAGAAAGATTTAAAAATGGAAAATTAGATAAAGACTGAAAAATAATAAAAAAAACCCTGCTCTGTCCTTGGATTTCAGGCTTTCAACAAAGCTCTGGAAAATTTTCATGGGGAAACAGTAATCATAATAAATATAACATGATATTTCAACATTTGTGTTTTGTGGATAAGTCTCTAGTGAGCTTTTCACTGACACTTTCAAAATAGTCGTGTAGAGTCTTCTCTTAGGTGCTTTATTGCTTTCTCTTCTCCTTCAACAAAATGCAACTCTCTTATGTATCTACTTTGTTCTGAACTCCCCTGTCTTTTCAGTGAATCACCAAAACAGTTATTCGATCAAGAGAAAAATACCATTGACATCCTATGAGTCAGACCTCCCCAAACAGAAGAGACCTCTCTCATAGAGAGGTAAAATGGAAGCAGTGGTCCTGGGTCAGCATTTCTAGATGATAGCTCAGGTAATGGGACAAAAGTGCAAATTCAAGTACTGCCCTTGCCTCTTTAATTGCTCCCTTTGGAACTGGAAGATGTAGTTGTAGGTGTCTTATGTAAAGTTCTGTCATTTTCCATATAAACTATCTCAGGTTTGGGGTGTGTGTGTGGAGTTTGGATGGAGAAGGTTTGGCTGGTGATTTTTCATGGGATTTTTTATTGTCATTATTTTCTTTCACAAAAGTCTACAGACTATCTCATGCTCTTCATGTGAACTTGTCTACCAAGGCAATGTAGTTGCATGCAACACTATGAAACAGTAGGTAGGATGTAATTGCATGTTGTCTCATGAAGTAATGCTCTCATTCAGAGTATATTTAGGCTAGCATACATGGCATTTTTCATAGTATTGTCTCCAAGAAAACATTATATCTCTTCTGGGATAGTGATTCTTTCTGTCAATCAAGTTTACAGCATGCCAAGGGGGTCTCAGAAACGATGACACCACAGGAGATGTCATCTCACTTTCTGACCACCCCTGAGACAGTGTAGCCAATGAGACATTTCTCCTTATGTTTCAATCCTAACTGTGCTTATAACTTCTAGAGATCACTTTCTAGTTTCTTCATTCTTCTTCATCAGCCTGGCATAAAATCTGTGTGTAAAAAGGTTTTTTCAAGTTCTGTAGCAAGAATTATCTTAACAATTGACAGTCAAACTACTCATTTCATTTTATAAAAGCAGTGTAAAATAACAAGTAAATCCAGGAAATCCTGACTTGCTTCCAGATTTTCTGTAAATAGGGAAAAATAATCACTGGCTTCTTAAAATTTACAGAAAAATTAACATATTTTACAGTTTGGTTGTTTTTGTGCTATTGTGTTTTGGTTCTTTTTAAATAAATATCTTCTCATTTGTGTCATTATTCTGCAAAAATTTTTTTATTACTACTTGGCTTGATACTTTCAAAGCATTATGATCCCATAAATAAAGTGTTAGGTAAGAACTTGGGAGATTGTGTTGCCATTGTTTTTCTGCATGGATTCAGAAGCCAACACACCAGCAGAGCATGAGCCCAGCAGCAGCCCAGGAACTGGCGAGTGATCATAGTCAGAGACTCTCTGCTATGGGGACGGGTGCCCCATCTGCTGACCTGGACTGATGTGGAGTGGATGCACCTTGGACACTGTGGAGAGACTGCTGGCCCTTGTACAACCCTTGGACTAGTACCATCCACATTCTCCCTCATGGCTACCAGTGATGCTGCCAAGGAGACATGGAGTGTTCCAGCAGCGGCTGCACAACACAGAGGATGAAAGCCAAGGGCCCAGGGGACCAGAGGGTGTCTCCTCAGCCCCACCCTTCTTACAAGGGAGAGGCTGAGGGGCTGAGGGGGAGTACATGTGTCCTGCAGGTCAACATGGGGTTGCAAATCTGGGGTTCACAATGGTTTGGGTTTGGGTTTTTTTTTGTTTTTTTCATGACATCTTTTTTTGAGAACAGAGGAGTACCAAGGAGAGATTGGGTCCACCTGACCAGGTAGGGCAAAAACATCTTTGCCACCAGGCTGGACAGTTGGGTGAAAAGAATTTTAAGCTAGAAATGGCTGGGAAAGGGAGAAGTGAAGGCCTGGGTTGGCAAGCAAATGCTGTGTGCTTATGTGGACACTAGACACCTTGAAAACAACAACAGAGCACCAAAGGGGGCCAACCCTAAGTGTATCTACATAAATGAATAATACTTGCCTACAGAACAGCATTATCAGGAAAGCTTTCATACCTTTTCTGGGAAATCAGCAAAACTGAATGCCTCTTTGAAAGAGTCTGTACACTGATACGTGCAGCATGGGGTGCAAACAGAACAAATTAGTGGCCTGCATGTGGCTACAGAGCCACAATTTCGTTGTGATGATGACAATGTGGTGGGATAGCTCATGCAACTGGAGTGCTGCCATGGGTGGATATAGGCTCTTTAGTAAGGACAGGCCAGGAATGTCAGGAGGAGGAAGAGGAATTCCAACTGATGTGAGCAGCAGGTATGTATAGAGCTCTGTGTTGGGATGGATAATGAGTCAACTGAGAACTCATGGGTCAGGATTAGTGGGCAGATAAACATGGGTGACATTGTAGTGGGAATCTGCAATAGACTTCCTCATCAAGAATGAAAAGCAGATGATGGCTTCTTCGGACAACCGGAAGAAGCTTCACATTTACAGTCCCTGGGAACTTCAACTGCCTTGATGTCTGCTGGAGGGACAAGGAAACAAGGATCAAGGAAACTAGGAGATTTCTGGAGTGAATGAATGAAAACTTCCTAACCTCCTGCTGGAGGTGCCCATGCTGACAGCAGGAGTCCCCTCTGGGGAGGCAGAGGGTCTGGGGACATCTGTGGGACTGCCCTGCTGCCCCTGGCAGTGCAGATGTCCAATTGGCCCAGCTGCCTCTGACTCTTTTTGCTGCGCTTGATGAGTCAATGCAGGAAGATTGCTGAGTCGTCTTGCAGGCTGGACTGCAGCTCCTGGACCATGGCCTCCTTGTCCAGCCCCAATAAACACAGACACACTAGTTATGATGAGGGCTTCTGCTGCAACCACCTGCCACCACTGGGCCCCATAGATCTCCTGCAGCTCTTACTGTAGCCAGGGCATCACAGGCTCAATGGTTTTGGGATGGCCTTGGAAAATGGCCACCCAGATGTCAGGTGGGAGGCTTCCTGCAGCAGCCCTGGACAACGTCCCCACAGCACCTAGTTCATGCAAGAATGCTGCTGGTTGGGAAGCCGATGATGGACATGCCATAGGGTGATGGAGGCTGTGGACATGGGGATGACCAGAAACTCTTCCTGCCTAGCTGCTGGCATCCCATGGCTCTGTGGTGGGCATGTTGGTATACTCTAAAGAGTTGTCCTTCACCAAGAACTTGATAGACTGGACAGTCCCCTGCAGAGGGATCAGTCTAGTTTTTTAACAGTCTACCTTATTATGCAGGTATGCATTATGCAGCTGAAGCAGACCTGATGCAGACACGGGATCGCATAAGTTGTCACGGTTTAACCCCAACCAGCAACTAGAACCACGCAGTTGCTCACTCATCTGCCTCACCTGTTTTCTCCTCTCAAAAAGTAGGGGAAAGGGAGAAAAAAACCTCATAGGTTCAGATAAAGACAGTTTAAGAGAAACAATAGCAGAAAAGGAAAAACAACAATAATAATAACAACAATAATAATGACATGGGTCACTCTTACTACCCACTGAATAGGCACCATCCTGAGCAGTGATTGCAGATTCCTGCTCCCCAGCTAGACCCTATTTATATACTGAGCATCATTCTATGATATAGAATATTTCATTGTCCATTCCATCTTTCTGTCTATATTTCTATGGGAAACTGAAAAAATCCTTTAATAGTGTAAACATCACTTAGCAACAACTAAAACCAATACGTACTACTGACATTCCTTTCACAGGAATCCCTAA
>NW_009646417.1:1010762-1024204 GCF_000708025.1 Charadrius vociferus
CAACTGAAACCACGACTTAGGCCAAGTCAGACTGAGCTTTGCAGCAGATTGGACAGGTCCAGTCTGATGTTGTGGCCTGCACTACAGCAGGCTGGGGAGAGCTGAAGGCAGCAGCTGCTTCCCTGCTGCAGCCAGGGAAACACAGCCAACAGCTCTGGGAATGGTCATCAAGAACTGCTGCCAACAGTCCCCAAAGTACAACCCAGCACCTCTTTGTTCGACCTTCCAGATATTGCAGACACACTCATCAGGAGTCCAGGCACAAGCCAGGCTTGGCCAGGTTCTACCAGCACCTGGGGATGAGCAATGAGGATCTGCCTGCCAGGGGCGATGAGAGAGTGAAATGTGGGAAGAGGATGGAGGCCCGGTGTTTTGCCTTTTGGGTCTCCTTCTAGCCTGGGAGCTCCTGGGCAGTAGCTAGTGGCAGTGTCTTCCTGGGACAGAGGAGAAGATGCACCCCATTGCCCAGTTCCTCCACTGATGGTTGTTAGTGAGCAGACAGACAGGATAAGTGAGCAGTGAGGCCTGCGCACTTATAAAGAGGTGGCAGAGCAAATTCATACTTTTAAAATTGTTATTGTCCATTTGACCTGGGTCTATACCTGTCTCCATTTCCTATCCACCTGGTTGACAATGATGTGCACATCAGTTCATTTTATATTATTTTTTGTTTTGTTTGAAAGCGTCTTTTTTTAAGTAGAGAAAGAAATGGTGATATCACAGGCCTGACTCTGATGATGACTACCCAGACAGTTGAAGTGTATTTTGGAGAAATATGGGGAGAAAGAATAATGAGCTAAGAGCTGTTGCTTCATAAACAAATCTGTTGTTTAAAGAATAGTGTGTTAGACTTGGGCTTGGGACATCCTAATGTCACTGTTTTTCTTCATGGATTCAGAAAAGTACATATTTCTTTGTGATCTGTAATTTCCTCACCATAATTTGCACTACAGCTATTTACAATCTTTGTAAAAGGATTTTGTATCCATAAACAAATTATGGAGGGCGAGAGCTTTTTGGAAGGCCTTGCTATTGGTATTTGAGTAAGTAAATTAGTGTCATGTTATTATGCTTAGTTATGTAAAACTCCCGAAATATTTCAGTAAAGGTATTTCTTTGTGGTTACTTTTTCAGTCAGCAGAAAAATTTACCACTCTCCCTTCTACCCCCCAGAAAGAGAATTTTTGTCAAAACCTTAGGTACAGTATGGACTTGCCTGTACAGCTGTTATTCCCTGTGTTCTCATTGGTCACACTAGTCAGAAAACCATATGGCTGAACTTACACGGCACTATACACAAAGTAATTCTCCTTGTTTTAAGTTTTTTTTGAGCTATATTGCTTCCAGACCAGAAATGAGCTGGTTTATATTCTACATGCCTCAAACCACCCAAATTCATACGCACTGTGTTGAAGACTGAGATTGGCTAAGATTACCTAAAAATCCCAACAGTGGCTTAATCCTGTTGTTTTGCAAGAATTCTATTTTCTTCTCTATAACCTTCACTGAGAGGAAAAATTTTTCTTAATTTTCTGTAGAAAATTGGCTAGATTTTCAGGCAAGCAGCTTTACATCTTTATTGAGTCAGTGCTAACAACAGCAAAGGACAAAATGTGTTCAATATTTGTTCAAATACTAAATTTTTGTGATGTCGTCAATGCTTAAGATGTGTCAGGCTCTTGTTTTCTATGAGAAATGTCTCGTAAACAGAAAGCATTGTAGCCACTGTTGTTACTGGTTCTTGTCCAGACACCTCCCTGAACCGTTCTCTGAAACATACATAGGTATGTTTATCATAACATTGAGATGATTACTTTTTCAATAGTCTGGATAAACAATACAAGTAATTTCATTCTTGCCAGTTTGATGAATGAGAGATAAAAAGGGTTTGATTTAGCTTCTATTGAATTACTAAATTGTATTACAAATCCAGGGAGCCTTATACTAGTAGAAGTTATTCCAAAAACTTGGGATTACAGGCATTTCTTGATTTGCCTACATATTTTATAACAGCCTTTATAATATCAATTTATTTGTTCGTATTACATGACTGCCTAGTAAACTTGGATCCTCACTTTGCACACAAGGCAGCCTCTTGCTGGTAAGAAAGATAACTCAACTTTAGGCAAAAATGTTTTGTAGTAGGAATGAACAATTTCACCCAAATACCAGCAAAAGATCTGTCATAAAGCTGAAAATGAAACTGCGCATTCTTGCCTCCCCAAACAAGCCACAAGCTGGTGATTTTTCTTCTTTCTAATTGCAAGCTTTGTGAGTGCTCCACTTTCAGGACTTGAAGCTCAACACTCACATACCTGTCTTGACGTGAAACTGGTGGAACAGTGATGTTTATTTTCTGTGGAAGTTTTTTCTTTCTCTTCCACAGTTTCAGAGACTCTTCCAGAAAGGGTTTTGACTTACATACTTCCAGACAGACAGGTCCAGGCACCTATGAGCATGATTACTGTGCATATGTCTGAGTAAGGCACTATGAAAGCGTGATCTTAATTCCTCATTGACATGAACCACTGAAGTGAATCTGAAGTGAGCTCCTGACTTCTGTGCTAGACAGGGCCAAAGATATAAGATATGGATGTGCTGTGCTCTCACATAGCATCAGAACTGTCCAGTGTTGGTTGCATTTGTGGACAACAGTGGTAAAGTCACGTGTAGCCTGGGATAGCAATGCAAAAGTTATATGGAGATTGTGTCCGGTTGCTGTCATCAATGTCCTTGTTTTCTACTCTCAAAATTTTTGTCTATTTAAGTTAATATTATTTAGCTTGAGTCTTCTTGCTACATTCTTATCTCTGTGTCTTTCCGTGCTCTATATTATGTGGATCTACTCTGTGCACATTCTCACTGGTCCTCCTCACAACGTAGACATTTCCTCAAAAGTCTGAGCTACACTGATGTCTCTGGGCTGTATCAAACCTAGGTTTCAGGTGGCAGCTAGGTGCACTCCAAGGAAGGTGAGAAGAGAAGGTTAGAAAACAGCACATAAAAAAAAAGAGAACAGGACATTTGAGTTAATAAACCGGCCCCTTTAGAAAAGTGGAAGTTGTTGATTATGATCTGCTTATTTGATACATTCTTCACACCTGGAAAAAAAGTGAGAGCAGACCAAGATGGAAAATTGCAACTGGAACTTACAGGAAGATAGGTCACCCCTGATAACATTGTCTATATTGAAAATTCACCCTTCCTTGCTAAGATAGTTACAGAATTTCCCAGGGTGCTAGACTGAAATCACTGTTATACATCAGTGAAATCTGATAGATGAAACCCTACTTCAGAAAAAGGAAGAACTAAATCAGAGAGTCTATTAAAAGCAAAACTTTCTGTTAAGGTAACTTTTACAATTATTTCTATCATATCCAAGATAAATACATATCATATCCCATTGTCAAATATGACTTTTGGTTGCTGTCATTGTTTCTAATACTGATGGAGTTAAGAATGAATATTTTTGGAATTATGACACTAGCAAGAGCTCCTAATGCAGCCATTCTTTGCCCTATCAGTAAAACTAAAAGCACGGAGGAATAGATTAGAACCTAATCGTGTTCCTCCTAAGTAGTGGATATAGCAGAAGAAAACTGTAATTTGGCTGCTTTTCTGAACGAATGCAAGATCATTACACAAAAGTATAGGAAGGAAAAGACAGACTTGTATAGATTTCAGTATTGCAATAGCACGCCTGGATGATTCTTTTCTGTTTCAGGATTACTGCTGGTATAAGTTTGCAGTGTCAGCTGGCTTACAGATAATAGAAAAGGGAAGAAATTGGACTCTTACAATACTGCCCACCTCACTCTGCCTGTTGCAGGGAAAAAAGGAAGAGATAAACTCTTCAGCTCTTACAGAAGTTTTCTGCTGTGCAGTGGCCAATAAGAACTGTAAGCCCTAAGAGTTTAGAGCTTCAGTAGTAGTTCTAAGCCTTGGTAAAATCAGAGCGAAAGCAGTGCCAGAAATGTCTAGGTAACTCTGAGAGCTGAGCTGTTACACATGAGAGAATCTGCTCCAGGCACTTTAGGGACTTCATTCTTGAATTTCTATCAATCATGATAAGGACTATAACTTAACATTGCATTTGCTCAGCCTAGTTAGTGATTCTTACCTGAAACAGGCATAAAATTATATCCAGTGGGTCAATGCTGTACAAGTTAAACGAAACGATGATTGCCTTTTTTTTTCCTATAAAATAATTTTTAAGAAGAAAACACAAAAAAAATTAGAAAAATCCAGATATTTAAAAAACACTAATGGAATGAGCTTGTTTTGAAAAAGCAGTAAGGCATAGGAGACTAAACAAGTAAGGGTTTTTCCTATAAAAAGTTTTATTCCTTTCAAGATGTCACTTTATTGGATTAAAGAAATTTAAAGGTCAAAATCTTGGTAACCTATCATTTTTGTAAAAGTATTTCTGGCTGATATGAAACAGAGTCCACTTAAAGTTAAAATCTCATTTTCAACTGTAATATTTTTTTTTACCCTGTGTGTCTGAATTTGTCAAAAATAATGAAAAATGTGCCCTGATCTAAATATAACATGAATTTTTGAAGAAAGTGTATTTAATGTACTCATTCGCAGATCTTTTCTTTCCTTGTCATGATCTCATTTTGCTTACAAATATAGAACCATAGAATCACAGACTGCTTAGAGTTGGAGGGATCATGAAGTTCCAGCCCCCTGCCATAGGCACGGATAACTTCAACTAGGTCAGGTTACTCAAAACATGAATAATATTATTTAATATGATAGTTAAATAGTTTCTTATCCCATTTTTTTCACAGCACAGAATCTCTTGGGGCGTGGAAAAAGCAATAATGAAACCTCACTCAAGCTATATCACAGATTAGCAAACAAGTGTTTTGTATTTTTCAAAAAAACTGCATCAAATATTCATAAATATAGTTGCTAGATTAATTGATGGTAGATCTATGTTTGTAGAGCTGTAATGTTTTTCCCTTTCATTGATTTCCCTCATGACATTGAGGAGACACTCTTTGTACTAGGGGTATTTTATCTCTGACATGGACACTGAGGATGATATCTAATAATATCCTTGACCTGCAATGAATGTGTGAAACCGGGAGGAAAGGTTACCTAAAGGAAAAAACTGTTTTGTTCATTCTAGTACCCTTGATGGCAATGTAATTGCTGGGGAATAAAATTCAAAAACAAGGAATTATGTATACATTAAACAGCTATTTGCATTGATCTCTCCAACCTCTGTAACTTTCTCAAGCAGAAGTGAAGAAATCTTTTTAAGCTTATCTCCTGTAGCTCTTTCCAAAAAGAGTTTGATATAGACAACAATATGTCATTCCTAAGAATTCATTTCTGCCAGCCTGTGAAGTTCCTCATCTTAGCCAACTAGTAGTATATCATGTTGAGGCCTAACAGGAAAACTCTTTTTAGCATTTAACACATAATATTTTTGTTGCAATGGGGGCACTTGACCGTTTTAAAGAAAAGCTTGTCATGCAAGGACAAACGCAGTTTGGAGCAACTATCTTCAAAAACAAAGTATTTCTGTGATTTCCAAAATGAAGAAAGTTCTCTGACATTATTGCTTTCCCCCAATTTCTTCTCCCTTCCTTTTTTGCCCTTCCTCTTCCCCCTTCCAAACAGCTCAGCAGCATTCTGTTCACATTGCTGTTTCATGAAACACAGGTAGCCCTGCTGGTGAACATTTCTGCCTGTAATTTGTATGAAAACATCAGATATTACGGAGATCGATGCTCTATGGTCTGCAAACAGTGGAATAATTGTTCTTTCTGTGTCACAACTCATTTACATGTTTCATTCTCCTCTCAAGACTTGATTTGTGTGACTCCTTTGTATGACTACTAAAAATTTAGTAATTGTTTACATGTAGTTAGTATTCATGTTTTGGGATAACAAACCCAAATCTGGAGAAATAGGGAATCTATTCCTATACTTAGAAACTGTCATCTAACTTCATTATCTTTTTGAGGCTCTCTAAACATCCTCTTTGTTGATATTGCTCTATTATACTCTTTGAGTAATTAGCATTTGCAGAGTAAAATGCTGAGTTTTATTAGTAGTGTTCTTCATTAAAGGCAGCATAACACAACTGCTGTCACCATATAGCTATTTATTTTGAAGCTTAAGAAGTTGAAAGGGGTCAGCAGGTACACTTACTGACCACGAAGGAGTTTCTTGGAAGAGGAAAAGCATGTATGATTTTTACTTCAAGCTGGATGGGACACTCTGGCTAGCATAGAAAACTGATGAACCTGAGAGCAGGTGGGATTTAACTTAAAATGCGGAGGAAGAGTAAAAAGAGATAAGGAGACTAATATCAAGAAATCTTGTAAGGAAGCCTGTAATGCAGAACACTGTAAATAGTAGGGAAGATAACCAACATGCAGGATGGAGAGACTGAATTCTCAGAGACAGATGATGAGCTAAGACTTACACACAACAGATACTTACACACTTCCTATATAGCTGCTTTGCTGCATCATCGTACATTATCATTTGAGCAATGTACCTAGAACTAAGATAAAATTAAAAAAAAAAAAAAGGAAAAAAAAAAGAGGTGTGTGAAAGTTTCCTTTCTTTTTATTTACCCTTTCGAAAACACAGTAAATGCAGCTTGTTCAAGGCTTTCAGAGCTCAGCTGCTATATAAATACCATAATAAATATTCACATTCTTTCCTCCTCTCCTTAGAACCATTCAACACTGAAAGCCAACTCCATGATAAATGCTATTAAAAATAAAATGTTTCTGATATTTGCTGCAAATACTCTGAAGTGTTCACTATTGAAAGGCTCTTCTACTGATTATGAAGAAAATTAAAATCCTTGGATTTAATGTAGAAGCAGTTTTTGCAGACTGTCCAAGCATATATCAGTAAAAAAAAAAGTGGGGGTGGCGGTGGTATCTCTATCCATATTAAATATATGTATATACTTTGAAAAATGTTCTGAATCTTTAAATAAATGTTTATTTTAACGGGAAATATTTGGCAAAGAATATACTGGAAATGGGGGCTGAACATTCTAGAATAAATTATCTTGACATTCCAAACTTCTGATTTTTTAAAAAAATTCTTGGCTGGTAGTGGTTGTAGAAAACATGGATATTGCTGCATTTAAAAAAGCATGCACACAGACTTATAAGACTGGATTAAACAGTATGCATCAAAAGATTTTTTGTACAACTCAGGGGAGGAATAGACGAGAAGCAGGGCAGTGAAAGATCATAACATTTAGGCTGTACATATCTCCCTCTGTCTCAGAAGATTAATTTGGCTAAGGATATTAATGAGAGAGTGCTCAGAACTCTTAAATGGGCTCACTTCCCTCACTGGCTAAATACAAATCAAGAAACCTGTTTTAAAATATCAGCAAAGACAATCTTTGACCTGTAAATTTAAGGTTAAAACCTATCACATAGACAGCTTTCAAAATGCCCCCCTCTGTCCCAATATATAAACAAATATACATTTTGCCTGAAAATGCTGCAAATTCTGTCATACACCAGCTAGACCTGAGACAGTTTATGGTAACTCCTTTATCTCAGTACTGAGGGACTGTGGAGAAAGCTATGATTTCTATGCTCTAAGTTTTGTCTGCTGCATCACTCATTTCTGTGAGTGTTTTAATATAAAAGCCAATAAAAAAACTCTAGCACAAGCTTTCGTGCTACCATCACATAAAGCAGCCATTGTTGATACTGCTGTTCTTCCTGATTTGTATATTTATTCAAAAACTTTAGTTTAGTTATTTTATTCTGCTCATTTATCAATGGTATAGGAGAGAAAAGATGTGAGAAGTTAAAAAAACTAATCCTGTGTACTAGCAGTATATGTAAATGTCTATGTATTTTCCAAGATATGTTAGGTTTGTAGTCCAGCTCTGTCCTTTCATCTGCCTCTGTTGTTTGAAACTAATTTCTAAACATTAGCAACATTTGAGTCGACAGTGAAGTGGATTGAGAACTGGCTGAATGGCAGAGGTCAGAGAGCTGTGATCAGCAGTGCAGAGTTCAGCTGGAGGCCCGTAACTAGTGGTGTTCCTCAGGGGTCAGTATGGGGTCCAGTCTTGTTCAACATATTCATCAGTAACCTGGATGAGGGGACAGAGTGCACCCTCAGCAAGTTTGCTGATGACACAAAACTGGGAGGAGTGGCTGACACACCAGAAGGCTGTACCGCCATTCAGCAAGACCTGGACTGGCTGGAGAGCTGGGAGGAGAAGAAATTAATGAAGTTCAACAAGGTCAAGTGTAGGGTACTGCACCTGGGGAGGAATAACCCCATGCATAGGTACAGGATAGGGGTTGACCTGCTGGACAGCAGCTCTGCGGAGAAGGACCTGGGAGTCCTGGTGGACAACAAGTTGACCATGAGCCAACAGTGTGGTTTTGCAGCCAAGAGGTCCAATGGTATCCTGGGGTGCATTAAAAAGAAAGTGGCCATCAGGATGAGGGAGGTCATCCTCCCCCTCTACTCTACCCTGGTGAGGCCACATCTGGAGTACTGCATCCAGTTCTGGGCTCCCCAGTTCAAGAAAGACAGGGAACTACTGGAGAGAGTCCAGCAGAAGGCTACAAAGATGGTCAAGGGAATGGAACACCTCTTTTATGAGAAGAAGCTGAGAAACCTGGGTCTGTTTAACCTGGAGAAGAGAAGCCTGATAGGGTATCTCATCAATGCTTATAAATACCTAAAGAATGTGTGTCAGGAGGATGGGGCCAGACTCTTTCCAGTGGTGCCCAGCAGCAGGACAAGGGGCATTTGGCACAAGCTGGAACAGAGGAAATTTCTTTTCAACATGAGGAAAAACTTCTTTACTTTGAGTGACAGAGCACTGGAACAGGCTGCCCAGAGAGGCTGTGTGGAGTCTCCTTCCCTGGAGATGTTCAAAACCTGCCTGGATACAATCCTGTGCAACCTGCTCTAGATGAACCTGTTTTGGCAGGGGCATTGAACTTGATGATCTCCAGAGGTCCCTTCCAACCCCTACCATTTTTTGATTCTGTGAAAAAGAAGCACTCTCTTTTCATGATTCCCTGGAAAATATTCTCAAAGACTATATATTATCTATATATGTAGAGTATTTTATATTCTATATATGGGTCAAATGTAGACTTTCCAAATTAATTTTAGCAGGATCCGAACCTCAATCATTTGTGTCTTTTTGCTGAGCTTCATCTCTAACCTTACAAAAGAGAGGTGTTTTCAGTGTTAGGTTCTCCTGGAAACAGTATCATGTGCAGTTTTTCAAGACAGAGTGTATGCTCTCCAGGTCATGGCAGTACAAAAAAATCTACAAACAGTAGATTTGCTAGCATGGCTTGTGTTAAGTGGGAACTGCTGAGCCTCAGCCCATGTACTAGACCTAATCTAATCATGATCCCCAAACGCTGAGTTAATTTGTGAATTCAAGTTCTATATTCCTTTTTTTTGGTCTCTCTTCAGTTATTTTTTAACTTTTACTGAATTTCACTGACTAATTATAAAATACTGGTTTATCAGTTTAAGCTGTGGATCTTCAACAGTTCCAAAGAGTTTGGGTTCCCAGGGCCATCATGTTTTGGAAAAGTCCTTTAGGTAATGTGAAAATCCCTTTTTACCTTCATATAATGTGATCTGTTCCTTTAGGTGTATTTTTGAAGACAGATAAGATGTTCTGAAATACTAAAGAAATTATCGAGAGGTTGAAATCATTCCCTGTGTTTTCCCCATACAATTTCCAAATAACAATTTAAAGGAGAAATAATTTTCATGCCTTCTGATCCTTGAGTGAAGCAAAGGCGGAACTCAAGAATACGGAGGTGCAGGGGAAAGTACACCCAACATGACATGAAGCTGAAACGCCTTGTCCAAGTCCAAGGAAATGAACGAAATTATCCATGCCCTGTTCTGGATTTGACCTTTCATGAGGTAAGAAACAGTGTAGTATGGAGAAGGTGAAGAAAAACTAAAACCCAATGAATGATAACTCACTTGAGAAGCTATGATCTCTGGTTCTGATGGGATGCTACAAAGTGCTAAGAAAGGACAGAGAAAAGGGATACAGCCCGCTCACAGGGGAAGGCTCTGTGTGGAGTATATGTGCTTTGGAGTGTCCTAAACGCCATGTGCTGTCCTAGAAGGGTTTCATTAGTGGCCACTTGAGACAAAAGATCTGTCTTGCTTGCTTCACAAGAGGTGCTTAATGGCACTGAAAATGTTCCGTTAATTAAGAACTCACCAGGAAGGCCGGTGTTCTTCCTAATGTTCCTTGTAATATAGCAAATTATTGACTTTTGTTCACATTTAGAAATGAATACCTCATTTGCAGCTAGAGAAGAGTAAATGACATCCTAATAGGACTCCTTCCATTTTATACAATGGGCTATGCTCTTATCTCAGTTTGGTGTAAATCTTCAGCAGTTTCATCAAATTAATGGAATTTTTTCTATAGTTGCACAAGACTAATTAATGTAACCCCATCAGGGAAAAGGCCAGAGGCCAGTTGTGCTAATACTCATGTAGTCACTCTGGGTACAGTGAAACCATATAGTGGCTGTTTTTCAAGAAAGGTGATTCAGACTTCCCCTCTGGCAATAAAGGAAGGAAATTTATCCATTTCTTTTTTTCCAGTTGTGACGTAAACCAGTGATCTCCTGTTAAGTGTTCTCCAGTTTGAAATAAATAAATTTCCATAAATAAATAAGCACAAGGTTTCCATAGTGAAAGTCAGTATGTTCTTCTACCTTCAAATCCCACCCATTCATCTCCTTCCCTTTTCCTTTACAGAAACCTGCATGTTTATGCCACCTTGCTGCTTGCCGCCATAGGAGGTATCTTTGACAGCAGTATCTGCCTCTCTGCTCCACTCTTGTGAGATCCCACCTGGAGTACTGCCTCCAACTTTGGGTACCCCAACATAAGAAGGACATGGACCTGTTAAAGTGGGTCCAGAAGAGGCCCACAAAGATGATCAGAGTGCTGGAGCACCTCTCCTATGAAGACAGGCTGAAAGAGTTTGTCTTGTTCAGCCTGGAGAAGAGAAGGCTCCAGGGAGACCTTATAGCAGTTTTCTAGTATATGAAGGGGGCCTACAAGAAAGCTGGAGAGGGACTTTTTATGAGGACACGTAGTGATAGGACGAGGGGTGATGGCTTCAAAGTGTAAGAGTGTAGATTTAGATTGGATATTAAGAAGAAATTTTTCACTATGAGTGTGATGAAGCCCTGGAACAGGTTGCCCAGGGAAGTTGTGGATGCCCCATCCCTGGAAGTTTTCAAGACCAGGCTGGATGGGGCTTTGAGCAACCAGGTCTTGTGGGAGGTGTCCCTGCCCATGTCATGGGGTTTGGAACTAAATGACCTTTAAAGGTCCCTTCCAGCCTAAACTGTTTTATGATTCTATGATCCACAGGTCTGTCTACCAGGTCTGAAGATGACAGAATGTTTTTAGAACTGGTGAAATATATTGGATTGGACAAAGGCTTGGACCAAAGATAAAACACTAGACTGGCCTACTGCTCAAGCTGTTTTCAAAATGGTCCACCATCAGTCCAGGATAACACTTCAGCACCGGGGAAAAGAGAGATTCTTGTTCTGAATTCTGTAGGTTTAACCTGACAAATGGCAAAATGGCATTCTGACAGTTTTCAGGTGTTTTGCTTATCTGTCAGTTTGGAACTGTTTTCTTGCAACTTTGCTGGTCTTGATTGATGAGTTTTTGAGATGCCCTATAAAATGCCTGCCGAAACTGACAATCAAAACTTCTTAGGAGAAAGTTGGCTTTCTTTGGATACGCTTGATAAAACTGCTTAGTGCTATTCAGATTGTTAAAGATAGTGCCTCAATACAAAGAATAAACAAGCAAATATCAAAATCAAAGTAATGGTTATATAATAAATTCCAGGAAGACTATTCTTGTTGACTTTTTGAAAATAAAGAATACTAGTCAGCCTTCATACTGACTGACATGCTTAAAGGTTAGATCTTGTTATCATCTGTTGTTCCTTTTTTGATTTAATATTGAACATGTTTTCATATTTTGGTTGTTGTTAAAAGGCTTTCTTGATGCAAAATGGAGCCCAGTTTTACTCATTATCTAGTTTTGGTTTTCCGACTGATAGGGATTTTAATTTTGAATATGTAGAGAAATCATTTGTATTTTATTATCAAATGCAGGAAGCTGAGATCTCAGTATTTTTGGCAGTCTTAAATGCAAAGACAATGATAGGACTTCACAAATAGAAAATGCTATCTCATTTTTCATTCTTTCAAATAGTCTAGCAAATATAGCCTATATGCAAACCAGCCTGTGCAGGATGGAAAACTGTAAGAAGAGACACGTATAAGAAAAAGAGGCTTTCATAGTCAGTTTTTGGTTTTATTTTGTTTAAATCAGCAAAAGAGTTGGGATATCCCTGCTCAACTAAACCACTATTCTTCTACACGTAATGCTTCTTATGACACCAAACAGATAAATGTGATCCATATATGGCAAATAAAACATCAACATCATCATCATCACCATCATGTCATCTCTATATGGCACTTTTTGTTTGTAGTTGCCAAATAATTTTCTGTTAGAAGATAAGATGGAGTATTAAAGAAAAAGTGTACATAATAGTGTATAGAACTTGTCAAGATTGCCTTAAGGAAGGTAAATTGGAAGATTTTCAGACCTATTGTGTGTAATGACATCAAACCTGCTTATCATCTGCTTGCAAAGTCTGAAGTACCTCATACACACCCCATGTAACTGTGTGGTCTTTTTTTTTTTTAATTATTCTGAGAAAGTTGTCTGATTGTAACTGGAGTAAATCAGTTTGTTGATTGCAAAAACTGCAGGGACAGTATTTAATACTTGCATGATATTCCCAATATAGGAGATACTTTGGTGTTATAATTTACAACACTAAATGATCATATTTCATTCCAAAAGTTTAAATACCAACAGAAGGATCACAGCAAAATAAAAACTATTGTGATATATTAAAGAATGAGGAAATGAATAATCTTTCCCTTCCCAAGCAGATTTGAATCAAACTTTTGATATACATATTGCTTATAATATACATAATTAGTGTAATTAATATTGCAATTGATTTAAGTTCTCTGTTACGCTTTGTGATTAATGATATTATAATAACAGATAATGTTCATCTAACTGGTGTGTTCTGAACATAAAGTTGTCTTTATCTAGCTGTTCCTATAATGTCATTATATAATTCTTTTTGCCTTACTCCTCTGTTTTTTCTCCCAGAGGATTACAGAAAGAGATTGTGTTTTGTATTCTGACGCATGAAATATGTTCCTGTACCTGTTTTGGCTGAGCTGCTCACTCACTCCCTGCCAGTGGGATAGAGGGGAGAATCAGAAGGGTAAAAGTGTGGAAACTCCTTGGTTGAGATAAAGACAGTTTAACCTGTAAAGCAAAAGCCATGTGTGCAAGCA
>NW_009646418.1:0-680 GCF_000708025.1 Charadrius vociferus
GGCAGACACGGCACGGGATGCGATGGAAGGGACAGAAGGCGGGAGATACGGCACGGGGGGTGACGCAGTGGGGTGTGACACAGGGGACAAAGCAGGGGACACGATACAGGGACATAAGGTGCGGGCACGACGCAGGGGACACCACCGTGGGGACAATGTACGGGCAAAGCGCAGGGGACGTACATATGTGACACAGCGGACGCGATGGAGAGGACACGCTGCACATAGAGACGATGGCAAAGCCGGGAGGTGACACACGGGGGACACGACACAAAGGACGCGACAGCAGAGCTTGGGAGGTGACGCGCAGGATGTGGGCGCAAAGCTGGGACGCCACGGCCAGGACACGGCGCAGGGGACACCTGCGCGCAGCCAGGACGCGATGCCCAGGGGACACAACGGGGAGGGGACCCGACACGGGGGACACGGGGACAAAGCCAGGACGCGATGCCCAGGACACGTCGCAGGGGACATTATGGCCAAGCTGGGACATGGAGGCAAAGCCGAGACACGGTGCAGGGGGACACAGGGACAAAGCCGGGACATCGCGGGGGCAAAACTGGGACACGGCGCACAGGACGCGGGGACAAAGCTGGGACGTGACGGGGTGGGGGGGGGGCCACACCACAGGGGACACGCCGTGATGCGGGGGGCACAGGACGCAGGAGAGAGGAGGGGGC
>NW_009646418.1:2547-2793 GCF_000708025.1 Charadrius vociferus
TGACACTGGAGTGGGGGACACCGGGGGGGGTGGTGACACTGTGCTGAGCGGGGAGGACAGAGGGAGGTGACAGTGGCATGGATGACACCAAGGTGTGGGGGGCTACCGAGGGAGGGTGACACTGGTCCCTCTTGGCATCACTCTGGTCCATAACCCAACCAGGAAGGTCCCAGTGTCCCCAAACTGGGCTCCATTGCTCCATCCTGGGACGGGGAGGGGACACGCTGGGGCAGGGACATGCAGGAG
>NW_009646418.1:3008-3293 GCF_000708025.1 Charadrius vociferus
CCCCCCCCCGGGGGGCCCCCGCCTGTCCCCCATCCTCCTTACCTGTCCCCCATGTGGACATCGCAGAAGAAGCCGTCCTCGGTGGCGCGGGCGCTGCAGAGCGTGGCCCCGTAAAACTGTTCCGCCACCGCTCCCAGGACGCAGGCGCCGGAGCGCCAGAAAGCCTGAGGGGGGGACACACACACACACAAAGGAGAAGGGGGTCACAGGGGACACGGGGGGACATGTGGGGCCAGGACCCGGCCCCGTGTCCCGCCGGACTCACCGCCCGTCCCTCCGCCGTGG
>NW_009646418.1:3606-5160 GCF_000708025.1 Charadrius vociferus
TGCCGGGCGCGGGTGAAAGCCACGCAAGCCTCCTCCAGCGCCGGCAGCTCAGCGCGCTGCACCGTCCTGCGGGTACCGGGGACGGGCTGGGGACACCGCGCCCCCACGGGGGACCCGCCTGTCCCCCATCCTCCTTACCTGTCCCCCATGTGGACATCGCAGAAGAAGCCGTCCTCGGTGGCGCGGGCGCTGCAGAGCGTGGCCCCGTAAAACTGTTCCGCCACCGCTCCCAGGACGCAGGCGCCGGAGCGCCAGAAAGCCTGAGGGGGGGACACACACACACAAAGGAGAAGGGGGTCACAGGGGACACGGGGGGACATGTGGGGCAGGGACCCGGCCCCGTGTCCCGCCGGACTCACCGCCCGTCCCTCCGGCGTGGAGAAGTCGAGGAGCTCCAGGTCGGTGTCACTCTCCAGAGGTCGGTCGAGGTCCTGGAGGGTCCCGTTCACCCGGGCCACCAGCGCCGCCTCCGCCAGACCCCCCCTGCGGGGACAACAGGGCACCCCATGGGGACAGTGGGGACCCCATGGGGACAGTGGGGATGCTGCAGGGATACTGGGGACAGCCTAGGGACTGTGGTGACCCCAGGGACACTGTAGGGACACTAGGGAACCCCCTAGGGACCGTGGGGATCCCAGGAACACCAAGGGGACCCCCTGGGGACCCCGCAGGGATACTGGGGACCCCGTGAGGACAACGGAGATACCAGGAGGACCCCATGGGGATGCTGGGGACCCCGGGGGCGCCTCGGGGACTCTGTGGGGACACTGCAAGGACTCTGGAGACACCATGGGGACCCCGCAGGGACACTGGAGACCTTGTGGGGATGCCATCAGGGCCCTGGGGACCCCATGAGGACCATAGGGAGAGCATGGGGACCCCGTGGGGACACTAGGGACCTTGTGGGGACACTGTGGAGACCATAGGGACAGGGTGAGGACTCCGTGGGGATGCTGGGGACACTGTGGGGACACCGCAGGGACGCTGGGGGTACTGTGGGGACCATAGGGACAGCATGAGCACAACAGGGACCTCGTGGGGACCCTGGGGATTCCGTGGGGACACTAGGGACCTTGTGGGGACCCTGTGGGGACAACAGGGACCTCGTGGAGATCCTGGGGACCCTGTGGGGACACTGCAGGGACCCTGGAGACTCTGTGGGGACCATAGGGACAGCATGGGGACCCCGTAGGGATGCTGGGGACACTGTGGGGACCGTGGGGACCCTGTGGGGACCCCGTAGGGACCCCGGGCCTGTCATACCCCAGCTGCGCGGCCACCTGGAAGGGGGTGGTCTGCAGGGCGCGGCCGGGCAGGCGGCCCCCCCCGGGCAGGGCGATGCGGATGGGGGTCCCCGGGGGGAGGCGGCCGCCCCCGGTCCCATCCCCGGTCCCGTCCCCGGTCCCGTCCCGCCGCTCCTGCGCCGCCCGCAGCCGCTGGAAGAGCCGGAGGCGCTCGGGGAGGCCGAGGTCCGGCCCGCAGACCTGGGGGGGGGTGGTGTCAGAGGTCAACGTGGGGTCAACGTGGGGTCAACACGCCTGGGTGACCCCCAGC
>NW_009646418.1:7745-23942 GCF_000708025.1 Charadrius vociferus
TGGCCTCTCCCGTGTCCTCTATTCCCCTTCCCCAGCACCCGGATGGATTCCACCGTCTGGATGGGCTCTCCCGACATCCCCCGGCTCGAGGCGTTGTGGTAACCCAGCGTTTCGATGGGGGCTCCTTTCTCCTCGGTGCTGTCAGGTAAGTCCAAGCAGGAGGAGGAGACCCTGGTCTCTATGCGGTAGTGTTCCTCCTGCGGCTGCGGTTCGCCCTTGGCAGCTCCGGACAAGCTCACCCCCTCGGCGGAGCCGCTTTTGGAAATCTGGCCAAAATGCTTCTCCTCGGAGGGTTTACGGGAGGCGTTTTTGAGCATGTTCTTGAATTCGATGGTCGACGTGGCGGAAATGGAAGAACCCAAGGATTTCTCCATGCTTGTCGCAGGCGCTCTGCCGGAGGGGCTGGAGAGGGCGTTCGGAGAAGAGAAAAGCGAGCGGTGGGGAATCGAGTGGGGCGAGTCCGGGTATTGCTTCTGCGAGAGGCCAGAGTGCACCACCGATTTCGTTAAGTTGTTGTGGTTAGAGTCCGGCGTGAAAAACACATCATTCTTGCCGGGTGAAGGGGAGCCGTCGGAGGTGGAATCGTTTCTGCTGAGGCCGTAGCTCCCATACATCCCCGGAGAGGATGCCAGAGGGTCGCAGCTCTCACTCTGATCGAGGATAGACCTCATGGACTGAGGGAAGGACGACTTCACGCCAAACTCCTGCGATCTTTGACCATAGCTGGACAGGACCGGCTGGTACTCTGCAGCTTCAGAGAGTTTACTCGATTTCAAGATAGACTTGGCGGGCTTCTTCTCCAGGTTTAGCATGGCCGATGGCGGCGGCCCAGAGTAATCAAAGTCGCGGTAATCTTCGTCTTCTTGAAAAGAGGTGTCCGGGTAAAACTTCTCCTGGGAGGAGTCCATTAAAGAGGAGGGTATCTCCATGCTGTCCGCAGACTGCTTGTAGAGGCCGGCCGGAGAGTCTCTGCCGAGGCCGAAGGGCCGGTAGGTGTGCACGGAATTGGGAAGTTCTTGGGGATATCCGTCGTCCCGGCTCTGAAGAGGTGACCTCGTGCTGCTGGGAGTAGAAGAACCAGGGCTCATGATTTTCGACAGCAGGGAGATAGTGTCGACGTTGCTCGACGTCGGTTTGTCCATCATCTCGTCCTGGGTGGGCGTCCCGCTTCGCTCATCGCGCACCGGTGTTCCGTCCACATTGTCCATGGAAGTGCTGGTAGGACCACGCTGGAAGTCAGAGGCGTGACTTTCCGTTGCGATGCTGGACCCTAAGCTGCTGAGAATTGGAATATTCAAGTTCAGACCGCTGAAACCGGGATTTCCCTTCAAGAAATTGTGTATCTTCATCTCCAGGCTCGGAGAAGGGGGTTCCGATTCCAGCTTCGCTTTTGAAATTTCGGAGGACTGACCCAGTGAGGTTTCTGTTGGCAAAAGGGAAGAAGGACTGGTAGGGTGGGAACCGGGAAATCCCAGGGAATTTGTTGGCGGTTTAAAACCGGAGCTCGACAGCCCTGGGGTATGTCCAACGGGAGCCTTATTAACTGAAGTTGAGGAAACCTCAGCAGTAGATGAGTTTGGAGAATAACCAAAACTTTTGGCTATAAAGGACTGAGGATTGGAAGGAATACTCCTCCCCTTCACGCAAGGAACAGTCGTGTTGGCTGGCGATGCTGAAGTGCTCTGCGATGCGGTTTCGCTTGACTGAACGGTATTTCCAGCAACACTCTGAAGTAAGGATGACAAACCTGGAAAGAAAGAACGCCGCGTTCAGATATTCGGGTAAGAGGTAAATCAACCTGAACCACTGACGAGAGAAAGGTTTTGGTATTTGTACCGTAGATGTCATTCCTCAAAACGACTTAAATGTTTTATCCAGGAAAATGACTGGATTTTGCTGCATTAGTATCAACAGTAGCACCCACCGAGGTGCAAACTTTTGCCAGAGGCTCAGGTTGATCCAAAAATATAAATTACAACCAAACAAGCTGGGTAACAACTCATCCTGGCTTTGTAGTCAGCTGTAAAAACCATCGCATTACTGACCAGGGTTACACCTGCAAAGTGCAGAAGCGGGAGCAGCACCTCTGGGAAGGTTTCTGCTCTAAAAAAGTGCTCTCGGAAGCACAGGGAAAACACAAAGACCTCTCGCGGGGTCCTGTCCCGTTCAGCGCCCTGCCACAAAGCGTTCGGCTAAGTGCGCTTCGGTCACGGCAAAAATACAAAGACGTACAAAAAAGTATTAAAACTCACTGGTCCGTAACACGTATGCTACCTGAGAAAAAGTCACCTTCGTTTGCCAAAGACGTACTACATTCCAAACAAGTTTTTCTGCCTTCATTTTCGCTTTAGGGTAAGCACAGCAGCACGTTTCAGCGCGGCCGCTGCCATCAAATACAGAGTCAGCCATTCCCTCAAAACCCACCACGGTACCTTGCAATGCTGGTGCAGTCTGAGTCTGGGTTTTGGAGAGAGCGGACAAAATACTTTCGGGAGTTATTTCGACTTTGGAGAGAATGTTTGCTAACGGGTTGGAAGGAGCAGACGGAGTCCCCATGACAGGAGTCTTCAGGCCACTAGTAAGAGCTGTTGGGCTCGTCGGGGTTCCCGGAGAAGGTCTCGAGGCGGGACTGACACCTAGGACGGAAGCACACACCACTCACGTATGTTGCTTCGTTAACGGAAGCTTTTGTCGGCTCAAGTTTTCCACAGATACAACTGCAGCAGAGCTCCAGCGAGTGGGAGCAAGGAGAGGCTCCCGAAGCCGACAGTCGTGTGTCAGAGAGAGCGAGCCAGATCTTTTCTGTAATAACTCATTCACGTTTATTTCGAGGCAATTAAAGCTTTAGAAGATTACAAAACATTTTTAGCTCCATTAACCAAACACCTGGGCCAGTACCGCTTCAGCACTCACCTGTGTTTTTCATTACAGAAGTTAAACTGCTAAGAATGGAGCTGATCTTCGCCAGGTCGACGTTGGCCAGGTTGGGCAACGCGAGCGCTGGCGACGGAGGGACGGGCGCTGAGCTCACCGCCTTGGGAGCCGGAGGAGTCGGAGGAGTCTGGGCAGGCGTCGTCACTGTCACCGAAGTTGTGCCTGCCGCAGCGGTAGACGGTGCCGCTTTGGGGACGCTTTCAGTCTTTGCGGGTGCCGAAGCTGGAGCAGCCTGCTTCTCCTTCCTCTCTTCCACTGCATCGGAGAGGGGGAGAACAAGAGCAGAACCGTCAGGCTGAGCAACTTGATCTACTGGAAGATGTCCCTGCTGGTGGCAGGGGGGTTGGACTAGATGGCCTTTAAAAGTCCCTTCCAACCCAAATCATTCTGTGATTCTCCGTCCCCAAAGGATGACTCAGGGTACAGGATTTTCAACGGGATCTTCATCGTTACGCACAGTAGGGCCAAATCCCACATGAATAAAAACATATTCCACGAGTGGTTTGGGAGATGGGAACAATCACAGCTGGATCGGGACTTCCCTGCTTGTGGCAGGGAACTGGGGCAGGAGATAGAAACCCAACAGCACCAACTCACAGCCCAACAGGGGCTTTGTGCCTCCGCTATATCCCAGCCGGCGCTCGAAAGGGCCATTTTCTTTTGATGTAATTTCTACACCATTACCCTGCTGCTCCTGCACAACGTACCAATAATTTTAGACGTATCATCCTCTACATCAGAGAGCTCCATGTCTTCCACATCCCGATTGTCCGTCACAGGCTCCGGAGATACCATCTTGCGGCTTCCGACTACCGGAGAGCGGGAATTATCCTCCTCCCCCATTCCCTGAAAAGGGGACTCAGAGCCCGTCGGAGATGGAGCGTCCATACTCGGAGAAGGGACAGGAGACTCCTCCGGATCAGGAAGTGTTGCTTTCAACTGGTCTAGCTTTTTCTTTAGATTGCTCACCCGATTAGCAAATGTTTTATAAGCCTAAGAAAGAAAGGACATCGGACTGAGTATCTTTTATAGGAAGAGAGTGTGCTTCAGTTGCGCCCGTAACAGAAATAACACACAGCCTCAGAAAACCACTTTGACTTACCTGTACCCTGCAGTGAGAACCCTGCAGCGAGAACTCAGCTTTTCAGTGTGACTTGCAGAGCAACGACCATGAAGAAAGGGGAAGGTAAAACCTTTTTCCACTGACTTAAACCGATTTCCATTAAAAAAATGTTTTCTAACAAATATGCTGCCTGTTTGGTTTTGGTTTTTTTTTGGTAGGGTGGGGGGGTTGGTTGTTTTTACAATGCTTTACTAAATTCTTTCTTTGTTTGTTCATCTAGTTTGCATATTGCTCGCAACTAGTGCAGTTTTCAGAATTTAGGATTTGTTAAACTAAGTGTAATTTTGCCCCTGTTTAAAAATGCAGGGGGGCCGCAAAATTCCAGCAACATACAAGAATTGAGCTCCTGACCCACAGATCTTTGTAGCGTCTCGTTTTCTTGCCCGACACCTCAAATCTGCTCTTTTTTGAAACCATTTGTACAACCATCACGCCAAACTTCTTCACGTGTGAATAGAGGGGATGCAGTTTCTAACCTCCGAGATACTTAGCGAACACAGATGGACGTCGGTCCGCCCAAAGGGCATCAAGGAACAGCGTACTCACATTTGCCACCACCTTGACTTCCTTATACTGCGCTTCATAAAATATACCGGCGTTCTCCAGGGCTTCCGTGAGAGAGGGGCCATTTTTCACTTGCTTGTCTAAGCCATTTACAAACTCTTCCAGCTTCGAACTTGCTTCTTCAAACTCCTTGGAGAACTTCTTTCCTCCTGTTTTGTCTGCAAGGAGATTAACACCGCGTAAATAAGCTGCCACGTGGGAAATCAGCTCTCGGAAGCGTGTCCTCAATAGCAGCAACCTGGAAGTTCAGACAACGGACACCGCATCACGCCGTAAGCTCCCCAGTTCATCCATTGGTACCCATGAAAAAAAGAGGCCAAGTTGCTCGCAATCTATGTTGGGTGTGAAGTAGTTATTAGTGATAAATAAGTTCAAGACGCAGCAGTGTAAAATTTTACTCTTGCAACTACCCAGAGAGCGTACTTTCATTTCAGCAGAAGCAAAAATCTTGAGTTTTGTTTTTCCTTCGTTACCATATTCCCAGGGTTCCTAACATCACTGGGGTTCAAAACATCTCCGAGTGACCACGACTGTAAATGAGCATTTTCCAAGACTGCAGTCACGGATTACCAAGCACAGCTAGAGCCATCCACAGTTTTACAATTAAATTTCCTGTTAATAGGACTCAACGTAACTCAGTTCATTCACCCCCAATACGCACCACTTGCTATCAGACTCACGGTTGGTATTCTCAAAGGTCCATTGATGGACGCCTTAATTAACTTAAATCTAAAATTATTTAAGGGGTTCTGAGTGAGGCACAACGCATGTTTTAACGATATATGAAAACACGGTTGAGTAGTACAAAATACATCTTCACCACTTCTGTTTTGTTTGAGCTCTGTACCTGCGGGTTTTTAAGAACAGGTTGAAATTAACAGAGGTTTTAGGCTCCTGCTCCGTGGTTCTTAACCGCGCTTTCAAATTTTGGCATTTTACCGACAGTCTGATTTCTGGTCTAAGGCCAGACAGAACCGAGGAGCTCCTACAACTGTTAGGATATGTATTTGCACCTCCTTCAATTACGTCAGGTTTTGTACGTTCTACGCTGTCTTTACCTTTTAAGCATTTAAGTGTTTCAGTGCTGCACACATCCACTCTCATAGTGGAAAGCTGCTTCTCTTTCAGTTCTATCTGGTCTTCCGAGCGCTTATATAGTAGCAATTCATCAATGAGAGACTGTGGCTGAAAAAAAAAAATCAAACAAGAAAAGCATCCTCATCACATTCCGCGGAAGAGAAGCCCTGCTGCGCAGAGCTAACAGCACAGACCTGCTTCAGCGACAAACAACGCTCCGGTTCAAGACCATTTCCAAACGAGAGCTAACGCAGAAACAAATCGTGTGAATCTCTGGATTTTTAACCTCAAGTCCTACAGATCAACACTCGGGCTCAGGCAGGGGCTGTAATTCTGGCTATGACTGTTAAGAGTAGGGACAGCCCTTTTTTATTTTCTCTTTTTCTTTTTTTACTCTACTAGTGCCCGTGCATTTAATTAACACACTGCACTCCTTTGCGGGACCTAATTTAGCTAAATTTCTTGCCACCAACCCATCAGCCACCTGCCCTGGTTTCAGCTGGGATAGAGTTAATTTTCTTCCTAGTAGCTGCTGTGCTTTGGATTTAGTAGAAGAATGTTGATAACACATATTGTTTTAGTTGTTGCTAAGTAATGTTTATATTAAGTTAAGGACTTTTTCAGCTTCCCATAGAATCTGAGAGGAAGCACGGACAGGACGAGCTGGCCAAAGGAATACCCCATACCACAGAGACGCCATGCTCGGTATATAAATGGGGGTTCACCGGGGGGCAGGTATCCGCTATCGCTGCTCAGGGCAGGCTGGGCAACCGACCATCAGGTGGTGAGAGCAATTGCATTGCATCCCTTATTTTGTACATTCTTTTACCATTGTTCTTCTTCTTCTTCTCTCTTCCATTACTGTTCTATTAAACTGCCTTTATCTCAACCCACAAGGCCTCCCCCCCACCTTCTCCCTACCCTGTGGGCTTCACGCAGCTCTCGAGAAGGTAAAATGCTCTTTTCTATGAGGTTACCCCACGGGAAAACCAGCGTGGGGAGCCTCCGCACAGCTCCGAATGTTTCCCAGCTGCCTTGTTGTCCCTAACAGAGCACAGAAGGGGTGGCAGCCCTAACAAAACTCACAACTGGAATGTCTAGCAGGCATTATATGCCAAGGAACAAAAAGACACTTGATACTCGAGCTTCCCATCCATCAAGCTTATGCTGCTGGTGGACGTAAGCTACGCTAAAGCTACAGCCCAAGGATGGAGGTTAGGGCAACAGAGTATTTCCACACGCAGACTTACTCTGAATTCGGCAACAATCTTGGACTTCAAAGCAGCTTTCGGGTTTGTGGATGCTGTTGGAATAAAGAAAAAGCATAATGAAACTAAAGCACTACACCCTGACTAAGAGTAAGTCACAAAAGGCAGTTCTAATAAAAAAATACTTCAACGTAATTCAACGAAGACTCGCAGGCTGTTGTTATTCATTACATTTCCCCCTCCACACAGATGTCTCTCAATGCTTTGGCTTTCCATTAGCTAAACGGGACAGGGTCGTGTGCAGCTAGACTGCGACTGAGGTCAACAAACTATACTACCACTTTTTATCTTTTTTTTTAAATCCCTATACATTTTTACTGTGCATACCTTTTCCAGCTCTACCGATGGAACACAAGTCCCTCCAAGGGTTGGTCTAACAGCCTTACCCGAGGAGTTTATCCCTCTCTACAAGGAAGGCAGTATTATTTCCTAAGTGCCAGACTTAGATCTGACACACACAGCCCAGCATTTCCTTCAGACGGGGTCTCCCTGCGGTACTTCCTAGGCCTAACCATGCTCTCGACCTTAAAAAAATCTTACACTTCTATCCTGACATCTTATTAACGGAGCCGGGGGAACGAATCCCACTGTCAAGAGACACTAAATCCATTGGTTTCTGGACCAAACAGGAGAAACATCTGAAAAGAAGCAAACGGCTAAACCCTTCATCCATGCTGAATATAGCATGTTTTTGTTTGGGAAAGCAAATTGTGATGTTAAGCCAAGTAATAAAACTCTTTTGTTAACCTTCTGATCTCCGCACTTGTACAGGCGGGCGCACGCCACATCTTACACCTAATGTTCCACCATCTCGCTTTACGGACCGTTCAAGGCTTTAGCGTATAATAAGATTAGTAAAACTGGTATATTATAAACGCATTTCCTGCTAGACTGCGCTCCCGGTACTCTTGGATGGAAAAGTTCATTATCTGCACTGCCAGCTTCCAGTTTTCTTTTATCCTAGCACCTAGTTTGCTGTTGAAGATGTGTTCCTGAGCACGAAGGTAGTGTCCACCTCCTGCTGTCAAAGCACACGGTTCTGTCTGTCTTCTCTCCAGCTCTGAATAGTCTAACGCCAGTTTCCAAGAGGTTCCACCAGCTCTTTCCTCTACTGTTCATAACCTCCGCTCTCATAAACATTTATTTTATTTTTTTTTTTTCCATACTTCATTCCTTTAAAAAGTGGTTCTCTAGCAACAACTCCTCGGTGCTTTACATATTAGTCTGTAAGGAGCTTTACAAGCCTGGAAGACGCATGCTGGCTCATGTTTTAGTCCAGGTACTTTGCCCGGTTCGGGCTAGCCTTTCTTCTGTTCCTCAAGAAGGCAATTTCTATATTAGTGCAGTGAGTTCACATTGTTTCCTTACTTTGCGATTTCTTCCACGGCTTATTCGGTTGTTTGTTCAGAGTTTCTTTCAGCTGCTTCTGAGTTTTGAAAGTGGTACCTGGAAAACATTTCATTTTTTGCAGTCTGGCATTACGGGATTCCTTCAAGAATCTGGTTTTTGGTGCCATACGGTTGCACGGTAAAAGAGTGAACAGAAATTTGTTTTAAAATACCTAGACCAACTTCCTTAGAGGAGCTGCTGGATGCCCAAGAGAACCTAAGTTTACTCAGGAATACAGCAACCTGTGGGATGGTCTTCCATTTTTAAATCAAGTTTCTGTTTGCCCTTACACTAACACAGTTCAAAAATCACAGTAACGACCAGAGTAAAAAAGGAAAAACACAAGACATCTAAAAACAAAACCATACCACTCGGCTCTTTAGGTAGACTTTTACAAAATCAGCATTCAACAGGCAAGTAACGCAAGTCGGGAAAACAGCCACAACGCCTAGTTTACAAGTGATCCGAAATATTTTTGGTTTCTAGTTATGAAAATCAGAGATTTCAGAACGTACACATAAACTTCACTTCTCAACATGCAACGCCCAACCGAAGCCTTTCCACGTGCCAAAGCCTGCACCCGAGACACCGTGTTTCTCCTGCCATGACGACAACTGGCTCTCAAATGCACATGCGAGGATTTCCTGAAGCACCGTTAGCTCTTAACGATGTGTCGTGCTTTAGTAAAGCAGAAACGCGGGCTAATTTCCTTTAAGTATTTGAGTATCGGCTAATTTCTGGTTTTAACTGACTACGTGTGTTTCCCATTAACATTAGTCATTTCAGCTTTTAAGCGGAGTTCTTTTGTAAGCACTCGAGGACACTTCACCCTCCAGCTTTGCTTCCAGCCTCTTTCCTACACCACAAATATTATTAGTAAAAACACCTTATTGCTAAAACGGACTCAAAAGGCAGAGCCAGGGATACGAGCCCTCTACCTGGGCACCGCGTTCAGGGCCTGTAGGACCACTTTACCTTCACGTTTTGTTTACTCTCAGCTGGACCAACTCCAGCTTACGTGAAAGGCTTCAGAGCTGTCTTTAGAGAGGTACAAAAAACGTGAGGCAGACGAATTCAGTGCTGCTCACGTACAACACCTCGCTGTTTTAAAGTCTGCGCTAGGTGGAGATGCAGAAGGAACAGATACACACAATAAACTCATTTTACCCAGCGATTCCAGACATTTTCTTTAACCTCTCCAAGCTCAGGCGCTAGTTCGTAAGGTAAGAAATGCAAAGGTAAGTAACTTACTCAGAGCTTCTTTTAGTGCCAAAATGGTTTCCTCAGGGTACACATTTCTGTCCTCCCAGATTTTGAAGATTCTTTCGATAGATTTGGAAACGGATGGATCCCTGCAAAAGAAGAGCATATTGGGTCCTCTTTTCCCCCAACACTATAATTTCTCGTGATTCTAGAATGGATAATAATGTAAATAATTGTGTATTTAAATCAAAACTTTAAAAGACCCTTCAGACTGGGAAGTTCTGGTGATGACTTTAAATCAGCTCTCGGAAGCGCGTCCTCAATAGCAGCAACCTGGAAGTTCAGACAACGGACACTGCATCACGCCGGAAGCTCCCCAGTTCATCCATTGGTACCCATGAAAAAAAGAGGCCAAGTTGCTCGCAATCTATGTTGGGTGTGAAGTAGTTATTAGTGATAAATAAGTTCAAGACGCAGCAGTGTAAAATTTTACTCTTGCAACTACCCAGAGAGCGTACTTTCATTTCAGCAGAAGCAAAAATCTTGAGTTTTGTTTTTCCTTCGTTACCATATTCCCAGGGTTCCTAACATCACTGGGGTTCAAAACATCTCCGAGTGACCACGACTGTAAATGAGCATTTTCCAAGACTGCAGTCACGGATTACCAAGCACAGCTAGAGCCATCCACAGTTTTACAATTAAATTTCCTGTTAATAGGACTCAACGTAACTCAGTTCATTCACCCCCAATACGCACCACTTGCTATCAGACTCACGGTTGGTATTCTCAAAGGTCCATTGATGGACGCCTTAATTAACTTAAATCTAAAATTATTTAAGGGGTTCTGAGTGAGGCACAACGCATGTTTTAACGATATATGAAAACACGGTTGAGTAGTACAAAATACATCTTCACCACTTCTGTTTTGTTTGAGCTCTGTACCTGCGGGTTTTTAAGAACAGGTTGAAATTAACAGAGGTTTTAGGCTCCTGCTCCGTGGTTCTTAACCGCGCTTTCAAATTTTGGCATTTTACCGACAGTCTGATTTCTGGTCTAAGGCCAGACAGAACCGAGGAGCTCCTACAACTGTTAGGATATGTATTTGCACCTCCTTCAATTACGTCAGGTTTTGTACGTTCTACGCTGTCTTTACCTTTTAAGCATTTAAGTGTTTCAGTGCTGCACACATCCACTCTCATAGTGGAAAGCTGCTTCTCTTTCAGTTCTATCTGGTCTTCCGAGCGCTTATATAGTAGCAATTCATCAATGAGAGACTGTGGCTGAAAAAAAAAAATCAAACAAGAAAAGCATCCTCATCACATTCCGCGGAAGAGAAGCCCTGCTGCGCAGAGCTAACAGCACAGACCTGCTTCAGCGACAAACAACGCTCCGGTTCAAGACCATTTCCAAACGAGAGCTAACGCAGAAACAAATCGTGTGAATCTCTGGATTTTTAACCTCAAGTCCTACAGATCAACACTCGGGCTCAGGCAGGGGCTGTAATTCTGGCTATGACTGTTAAGAGTAGGGACAGCCCTTTTTTATTTTCTCTTTTTCTTTTTTTACTCTACTAGTGCCCGTGCATTTAATTAACACACTGCACTCCTTTGCGGGACCTAATTTAGCTAAATTTCTTGCCACCAACCCATCAGCCACCTGCCCTGGTTTCAGCTGGGATAGAGTTAATTTTCTTCCTAGTAGCTGCTGTGCTTTGGATTTAGTAGAAGAATGTTGATAACACATATTGTTTTAGTTGTTGCTAAGTAATGTTTATATTAAGTTAAGGACTTTTTCAGCTTCCCATAGAATCTGAGAGGAAGCACGGACAGGACGAGCTGGCCAAAGGAATACCCCATACCACAGAGACGCCATGCTCGGTATATAAATGGGGGTTCACCGGGGGGCAGGTATCCGCTATCGCTGCTCAGGGCAGGCTGGGCAACCGACCATCAGGTGGTGAGAGCAATTGCATTGCATCCCTTATTTTGTACATTCTTTTACCATTGTTCTTCTTCTTCTTCTCTCTTCCATTACTGTTCTATTAAACTGCCTTTATCTCAACCCACAAGGCCTCCCCCCCACCTTCTCCCTACCCTGTGGGCTTCACGCAGCTCTCGAGAAGGTAAAATGCTCTTTTCTATGAGGTTACCCCACGGGAAAACCAGCGTGGGGAGCCTCCGCACAGCTCCGAATGTTTCCCAGCTGCCTTGTTGTCCCTAACAGAGCACAGAAGGGGTGGCAGCCCTAACAAAACTCACAACTGGAATGTCTAGCAGGCATTATATGCCAAGGAACAAAAAGACACTTGATACTCGAGCTTCCCATCCATCAAGCTTATGCTGCTGGTGGACGTAAGCTACGCTAAAGCTACAGCCCAAGGATGGAGGTTAGGGCAACAGAGTATTTCCACACGCAGACTTACTCTGAATTCGGCAACAATCTTGGACTTCAAAGCAGCTTTCGGGTTTGTGGATGCTGTTGGAATAAAGAAAAAGCATAATGAAACTAAAGCACTACACCCTGACTAAGAGTAAGTCACAAAAGGCAGTTCTAATAAAAAAATACTTCAACGTAATTCAACGAAGACTCGCAGGCTGTTGTTATTCATTACATTTCCCCCTCCACACAGATGTCTCTCAATGCTTTGGCTTTCCATTAGCTAAACGGGACAGGGTCGTGTGCAGCTAGACTGCGACTGAGGTCAACAAACTATACTACCACTTTTTATCTTTTTTTAAAAATCCCTATACATTTTTAGTGTGCATACCTTTTCCAGCTCTACTGATGGAACACAAGTCCCTCCAAGGGTTGGTCTAACAGCCTTACCCGAGGAGTTTATCCCTCTCTACAAGGAAGGCAGTATTATTTCCTAAGTGCCAGACTTAGATCTGACACACACAGCCCAGCATTTCCTTCAGACGGGGTCTCCCTGCGGTACTTCCTAGGCCTAACCATGCTCTCGACCTTAAAAAAATCTTACACTTCTATCCTGACATCTTATTAACGGAGCCAGGGGAACGAATCCCACTGTCAAGAGACACTAAATCCATTGGTTTCTGGACCAAACAGGAGAAACATCTGAAAAGAAGCAAACGGCTAAACCCTTCATCCATGCTGAATATAGCATGTTTTTGTTTGGGAAAGCAAATTGTGATGTTAAGCCAAGTAATAAAACTCTTTTGTTAACCTTCTGATCTCCGCACTTGTACAGGCGGGCGCACGCCACATCTTACACCTAATGTTCCACCATCTCGCTTTACGGACCGTTCAAGGCTTTAGCGTATAATAAGATTAGTAAAACTGGTATATTATAAACGCATTTCCTGCTAGACTGCGCTCCCGGTACTCTTGGATGGAAAAGTTCATTATCTGCACTGCCAGCTTCCAGTTTTCTTTTATCCTAGCACCTAGTTTGCTGTTGAAGATGTGTTCCTGAGCACGAAGGTAGTGTCCACCTCCTGCTGTCAAAGCACACGGTTCTGTCTGTCTTCTCTCCAGCTCTGAATAGTCTAACGCCAGTTTCCAAGAGGTTCCACCAGCTCTTTCCTCTACTGTTCATAACCTCCGCTCTCATAAACATTTATTTTATTTTTTTTTTCCATACTTCATTCCTTTAAAAAGTGGTTCTCTAGCAACAACTCCTCGGTGCTTTACATATTAGTCTGTAAGGAGCTTTACAAGCCTGGAAGACGCATGCTGGCTCATGTTTTAGTCCAGGTACTTTGCCCGGTTCGGGCTAGCCTTTCTTCTGTTCCTCAAGAAGGCAATTTCTATATTAGTGCAGTGAGTTCACATTGTTTCCTTACTTTGCGATTTCTTCCACGGCTTATTCGGTTGTTTGTTCAGAGTTTCTTTCAGCTGCTTCTGAGTTTTGAAAGTGGTACCTGGAAAACATTTCATTTTTTGCAGTCTGGCATTACGGGATTCCTTCAAGAATCTGGTTTTTGGTGCCATACGGTTGCACGGTAAAAGAGTGAACAGAAATTTGTTTTAAAATACCTAGACCAACTTCCTTAGAGGAGCTGCTGGATGCCCAAGAGAACCTAAGTTTACTCAGGAATACAGCAACCTGTGGGATGGTCTTCCATTTTTAAATCAAGTTTCTGTTTGCCCTTACACTAACACAGTTCAAAAATCACAGTAACGACCAGAGTAAAAAAGGAAAAACACAAGACATCTAAAAACAAAACCATACCACTCGGCTCTTTAGGTAGACTTTTACAAAATCAGCATTCAACAGGCAAGTAACGCAAGTCGGGAAAACAGCCACAACGCCTAGTTTACAAGTGATCCGAAATATTTTTGGTTTCTAGTTATGAAAATCAGAGATTTCAGAACGTACACATAAACTTCACTTCTCAACATGCAACGCCCAACCGAAGCCTTTCCACGTGCCAAAGCCTGCACCCGAGACACCGTGTTTCTCCTGCCATGACGACAACTGGCTCTCAAATGCACATGCGAGGATTTCCTGAAGCACCGTTAGCTCTTAACGATGTGTCGTGCTTTAGTAAAGCAGAAACGCGGGCTAATTTCCTTTAAGTATTTGAGTATCGGCTAATTTCTGGTTTTAACTGACTACGTGTGTTTCCCATTAACATTAGTCATTTCAGCTTTTAAGCGGAGTTCTTTTGTAAGCACTCGAGGACACTTCACCCTCCAGCTTTGCTTCCAGCCTCTTTCCTACACCACAAATATTATTAGTAAAAACACCTTATTGCTAAAACGGACTCAAAAGGTAGAGCCAGAGATATGAGCCCTCTACCTGGGCACCGCGTTCAGGGCCTGTAGGACCACTTTACCTTCACGTTCTGTTTACTCTCAGCTGGACCAACTCCAGCTTACGTGAAAGGCTTCAGAGCTGTCTTTAGAGAGGTACAAAAAACGTGAGGCAGACGAATTCAGTGCTGCTCACGTACAACACCTCGCTGTTTTAAAGTCTGCGCTAGGTGGAGATGCAGAAGGAACAGATACACACAATAAACTCATTTTACCCAGCGATTCCAGACATTTTCTTTAACCTCTCCAAGCTCAGGCGCTAGTTCGTAAGGTAAGAAATGCAAAGGTAAGTAACTTACTCAGAGCTTCTTTTAGTGCCAAAATGGTTTCCTCAGGGTACACATTTCTGTCCTCCCAGATTTTGAAGATTCTTTCGATAGATTTGGAAACGGATGGATCCCTGCAAAAGAAGAGCATATTGGGTCCTCTTTTCCCCCAACACTATAATTTCTCGTGATTCTAGAATGGATAATAATGTAAATAATTGTGTATTTAAATCAAAACTTTAAAAGACCCTTCAGACTGGGAAGTTCTGGTGATGACTTTACGTCTGCTGCAAGGTGTCCCAGTGAGACCAAGGCAGCGAGTCCGCACACCTGGAGTTAAACAAACACACACTTCCATAGCGTAACAGATCAGGGCCCTTTTTTGGGTAAAATTAGAATGTTTCAGAGTGGTAGGAACACCAACAGGATTTCTCTGAAGCCTTTCTTCACGGGGGAAAAAAAAAAATTGTTATTCTTCCAAAGCAGCTTTCTATATGGATGTTCTGGGGAAAAAGTGATTATTCTGGGGTGGGGGGGAAATAAAACATTACTCTTTTCAGAGAGGAGTAACTAATTCAGAGAGAAGTGACGGTACAGCAGGTTATCAGTGGTGTTAAACTTCATGAAGACGAGCTTTCCTGCTCATCTCGGATCACACATCCCCTCCGTGCCTTGAGAGTTAAGCAATGCCATCTGTAAGAATCTCCAAAGAAAGAAAGAAAGAAAAGGAGACGGCCTGGTGTCAAATACAACATCTCGGCCAGGTGCTTCTGTTTCAAGGAAAAAGAAAATACAAATAAAACACCTATAAGCAACCGCTCGCAAAGCGTGTTCTCCCTAAACCCCTGAGTCAATGCAAGGGAGCAAACCCAAGGGACAACTCTCGGGTTAAGAGAGGAAAAACGCATGACCGGACCCTGCTGATCCCACAAACAAAGAGCGCTTCCTGCAAAGCAATCTGAATTAAAGTTCACACGCCCCAAATTTAGCGCTCCAAGGGCAGCACCCGAGCCTCAACCCTGCCAATAACCAGAAGCGACCGCCCCAGAGGACTCAGGCTTGGAATAATAAACTCTAATTGGAAAACGGAGCTGCCACCATTGCTCCCTGTGGGATCCGGGTGGCTGCTGGCTCCAAGCCCGCAGGGCGGTGGGTGGGTGGACAGAAGGGTGCTTCACAGAACCACCGGGGTCAGGAGGGACCTTCTTAAAGACCACTTGAGCAGCCGTCCGACTCAACTTCGAGCCCTGCTGCGTTCGCCTTCTCACTCAGTGCCCCAAGAAAGAGCAACGCATTTTCTGGCCAATTTTGCTGCTTTTTAAACTGGCTGGAAGAAGGCTGGTCACCGAGACTCCACCATCCCCGGACACGTGGAGCTTTGCAGAGGGACAGACAGAATGACACCACCAAGCTGCACTTGGAAGAGACAAAACCCTTTCGTCGGGGTCTATAAAGGGTAGCCAAGCCACAGCCCCACGGTACACAAACACTGAAAGACGGAAGCAGCAAGTTCACAAAACTTTTATCCGTTTAATCATTTCTATACCAACATCTGGAATAGGACCGGGCTTGGTAAAGCCTGTTGAGGCTGTCA
>NW_009646418.1:23996-31656 GCF_000708025.1 Charadrius vociferus
CTGATACTCCCCAGAATTTTTTCTCCCTCCTCCTCATTATCGGCATCTATTAATGGTATTTTCAGCTTTCTCTTCTGGCAACGTACATTTAAATATAAGCTAATGAGCAGTTCAACTTTAACCTTTTCCCTGCCTCGTGCTACGTTCAACCATCTGCCGCTTCAAACTCTGTTCCAACGACACACAAACCAGCAACATCGCGTTACTACTAAGGAGCTGCTTTGTATTTTTACTACGTCCTGCCTCTTAAAGACCATCTGGTTTGAGGAAGATTTGGAAACCAAAACGGAGGGCAGCAAGGCACCCTGCGGTAAGGATGGGACAGGGCTCCTGGTCCCACACCAGCGCGAGATCTTTTCGTCCCACGTTACTCTAATGAATTAAAAGTCTCCGATTTCCAGCAGAGCACAAAACCACCTTTGAGAATGCGTTACCTTGAAGAGAATTAACATTTGAGCAAAACAGCAGCCAGAGAGAAGCTCGCAGAAGCCAGGCGAGGATTAGACTGGCATCTGCAATGCTTGTTCTCATGGTGATTGACCACAGGCAGATCCCTGGAGACCACAAAGACCTCCTACTCCTCCTCCTCTTACTCCCTGTCTTGCTGCGAGGATTCCCCCGAGTCTGCTACCGTCTCCCCCTAGCATCAGCACAACCCACCAGTGCCTGCACGCAAGCGGAGGGCAGAGCTACAGGGCACACACGTATTGGTGCAAGACTCACCCCTCACACCACTTCATGTGATAATTTTACTCAAATGAGACACCCCTCCCCAATTAAAATCCAGCTCTACGCCTGTGCTAACGTTCTCCTTGTAGAGAATCTCAAACCCACACAGTTGTTTGCACAAAATCCTTCAAATTTTGCTGATGACTCAAGAGAGTTTGAGATGTTAGAAGAAAAATACACATTTTTTGAAACATTCAATCTTCCAACACACCGTTACTTACTTCACTAGCGAAGCAGCTTCAGGAAGCACTTCTGCAAACGTATCACGAAAGACAATCGCGTTTTTTCTCTTGCAGTTCTGTATGACGTCATTGGCCAAGTAAAAAAGGTTCAGTCGATGAGGAAAGGCAGCTAAAGACAAAAAGAAAACTCAGATTCATCATCAAGTAGAAGTAGACACGTCAGCTTAATTTTGGTAACAGCATTAAAGTGCCTGCTTTTGGGGTTTTTTTTTTCCAGCATTTCCATCAACGGCATGTCCAAGGGGCAACTCCAACGGTCAAAACTGGAGACTAGAGAGGAAATCTTCAATTTACAAATCATTTCCAGATCTTCCCAAAAACTAAACGTCAAGCCCCAACTCTGACTCAGGCTTAGAAGGACACAAAAAGCCGTTGATCCTGTGCTATTTCTACGATACCCACACTGCAAAAGGAACCGCACAGCCAGAAAGATCGGCATCGCCTGCGGGAAGAGGCTGAACACAAAACGGCACAAACTTTTGCAGGGGAAAAAACCCAACCGCTCCAGAGCGCATGTCTGGTCTCCGAAGCTCCAGCATCACCCCATTTGGCTACTGACTCAGTACAATCTCCCGTTTAATAATTTAGAGGCCACTTATTCATAATTTCTAAGAATAACCATGTATAAATCACTCTTTCTTTTTTTTTTTAAGCTGTAGTGGCTTAAAACAGTCTCGAAGATTGGCAGCTTTATTGGGAAGGTTTTACCAGGGACACACCTATGTCCATAACTGTCCAGAGGGCGTTTACTACAGATGGGGGGAGACCTCCTCCACAGCCCTTTCAATCCCTCCTACTACTAATAAACCAATGTTTATTAATATATTTAATAAGTGCTGCTGGTTCCTCGGACGTGGCTGCCTGGACGGCCCTTTCCGACATGCGATTTAATGCCAGCTTTTGTGTGGCACACAAAAGACCCCGGATCGCTGTTCCTTCTCCTCCGGAGATGGATCTCTCCCAAAACATCTCCCCTGTCCCCGCGGAGCTGGCGCTGACCTCCGCACCCAGACCCCCTACCCACAGCTGTACTCCAAGCAACACACCTCTGACCTTCCTTATATTCAGCTCCAAATTTAATTATTTCATCAAACCTCTTCTTCAGTCGGCCAATAACGGCGCTTGTAGCACAGTAAGCTCATCCACATGCTAATTAGCTGCTTCACTTAATTTAACGACACAATATGAGGATTTAAATATAGGAATGGTGACAATAGACAGTTTTGTTTCACGTGCCCGTGAGCTCTATCAGGCTCCCACCTTCCCCCGGCTGTACCCCAGCTGCATTAGTAATCAGAGTTTTTAACTACAAATCCCTTAATTCTCTATCCCGCTTCATTTTCTAGCTGTCCCTACCTCGGCAGAGCCTCTTCCCGCAGCACAACTGCACCTCACAGCTCTCCTGGTCTCCAGGTTTCCCAACGGGAAGCTCTCGGCATCGTCCCTAGTCCAGAGCCCTCGGCGGGAGCTCACCCTGACTGACACCGCTCCTGCATTCACGACCTGTCGCAGAAAAACCCCAAACCACCCACGGCAGCTCCGCGATCTCCTCCTGCTCAAAGCCAACCAGAAATAAAGCCAGGAATTTCACAAAACTCATTCGCGCCCAAGGAAGAGCCACTACACGAGTATTTTCCAGCGAACAATAAGCTCACGCACTTTTCTTGGAAATTAATTGTTAAATTTTATCGCCTGCCTCTTTTTCCAACGTTCCTCTCCGACACGGAGAAGAGGGGCAGTGGCCACCAACAGACTTCTGGCAAGGAGTCCACCAAAGTAGGAGCGTGGCCACAAAAATAGGGGGTTAGTTCACTTTTAGCATACTGAATGCCGTTATTTAAAAGTCTTATTATAAGGCAGAGAATCCCCACTCGTGAATGACATGGCGTGCTTGCACGTGGGAAGCTGGGCGTGAAACGCTGGTGCTTTCTGGGACTCCTCTCCGTGCACAACACTCGCCTGCGCTCTCGCACGTTCCCGCAGGAGGGCTCCATCCCGGAGGAGAAATCGGCACCAGGCAAGCAGACCTGGGTCCAGCACGCAGCGAGCACAGGAGTCCCGGCACGCAGTGAGCTTGCTTTAAAAGCTCACTCCAGGAATATTTTGACCGTATGAGCTCTACGTTGACCTACCGATATTAAGGGATAATTTAGCGAGTTGTGAAGATCTCTCACGGAGGGCAGCCTCTTCGGGCAAGCAAAGCTGAGGACTCATGCAAGGGCTTAGTTTGGTTTGATCATCAAATCCTCAACAGGTTGATGCCGTGAAGCGAAGAGCCTCCACGGGCCCCTAAAAGCGGCACCAATTCTTCTTGCTCGTTGCTGGCACCCGCCGAGTGTCACTACAGACTGGTGGATGAGCAAGAAGCATCGTCCAGTCCCAAATGTGGTGCAGGAGCAGCGCGGTGGGTCAAGGGGACAGCCAGCCTCCAGGACGTCCCTGGTCCCCACAGTGGCCATCGGGACAGCCAAAGGTGCGAGACCCGAGCCAGGCATCACACAGCCGCTGCCTCCCCCAGCACCGCAGCCGGCTTCTCACCTGTAACTTTGCTCCTCGCGTATTTTCCAGCTATTTTTTTGCCGGATGTGTTTTTCCATCATTCCCACCAGGTTACGCCAACACCGCTCTGGCAGCTGCCGCGTCAAAGAGCCTCAACTCCTCTGTCCCAGAATAAGATTTTACAGCAACAAACACAAGCCCAACGTTTCCTTACCAGAAACTGTTATTTACAGCCTTCACCCTAAAAGTGCTTACAAGGCAGATCAGGGTTTATTTGAGCGAGACGTGGAGCAAGGAGCGCTCCGCTCTGCCCGGAGGGCTGGAAATCCAGCCGGAGCGGTGCTGCGTTCGCCTGGCTTCCCGAAATGATTTGGAGCCAGCTTTCCCCAAAACACCCTCCTCAGTAATCTATCAGGATCATCATCTCATCAAAATGGGTTTTCTGCGATTTAATTAAAACCCAGCACTCCAGTGTTAATTCACCCGCTGGTCACTGGACGCTCTTTCTATCCTGGCGATGTTATTCACCAGCAGAGATAGTGCTGATTTCAGATCTTATGACATACCACCGAATAGATCTTGAAGATACATAAACCTTTGATTTAAACACTTCAACGTATACACAGCCTTCAAATGCGGCAGAAAAACCCAGAGCCAACTTCAAGACAAACGCCAAACACGTGGAGCATGGCTTGCACCATCACCTCCGCCACCATTTCCACAAGACTGAACACAGACCTCAGCCAAGGCAGAATTAATTTAGCTCCTCCCTTTAGAGCTAATATTTATAAAATAAGATTCACCCAAATTGCACAGGAAGAAAAATCTATACTAGACCAATACCTCGGCTACAGATAAGCTGCACAAAGAAAACGAAGCGCCTTTGTGTCCAAAAATGCACTTTGGACAAGGGCTTTCAAGTACATTATGCAACTAGCTGTATCTGATGGGTGAACGGTTTGTTCATTACTCTCAGACTGTCTCGGTTTAAACCGGAGAGGAAATACAGACAAGAAACAGGCAATTTTGTAACTGAGCCCACCCCAGCTTTTTGCTCAGTCCCAGGACAGCCGCCTGCTCCGCTGACCGACGTCTCTGGGCAGCCAGCACGCCATGTGTCCAATTTAACTTGCATTTAAGAGCTGCTCGTGTGGACGGACCGACAACACAACCCTCCCGCAAGAAAGCTCTCTATTCACTACAGAAACTTCCCAGAGGTAAAGTTATCACAGCAGTACCTCACAGAAGGTGAAGCTCTTGGCCAACAACTGCAGTTGTGCCGGGCTTGCACCCAGGACGAGCCTTGTCCCGGGAAGGGAAATGTTCACACCAACAGCAACGTTTTTAAATACTAGTTTGTTGGTTTTTTTTTTTTCTGAAAGGACCAAATTCTTTGCCCAAATAGCATCTTCAGTTAAACTGGACATTTCACATCATCTGAAACAAGCATCTAACAGTGAAACGCAGAAAAATCTGTGAAGATACGGTAAAATGCAGATGCTGAGAAACACCCCCAGCAAAATGCAGCCGTTTCCTACCAAAAGTGTGCAGGGAGAGAGCGACTGACCACAGCTGGGACAGAGCACACACAAGATCACCAACGCTCGGGCGAAATCCCTTCAACAGCCCAAGGCAGGAGCACCAACTGCCCCACAGGCCAGCCCAATGCCTACTTACTCCCATTTATAGAAGATAAGAGAATAAAAAGGCCCATTTCGCCCCCATTTGACATTTTCTACAGGCCTCCTGCAAGAAACCACCCTCAGCCCCACTCCGGCATCGCTGGAGAGACGCCGGGCAGGAACTGCCCTACTCAAGGGTTTCACACTTAAGGGAGATGCGCATATATGAGATACGAAGGCACTTCTCCCCACGATTAAACACAGGCGCCTTCATCTTGACCCAGGCAGAGTGCTGAGATACAGCCCCCAATCCCACCACATCCATCCTTCACAAGGAGCTCCATGGAAAAAGCAGCTTTTACGTGTTCTTAGAAGCTTTGGAGTTAAAATATTTAAAAGCTGGAAAAGGAACCCAAAAGTAAGTTGTACTGTCCATTATTACCACTGAACTCTTCTGGTTGGGACCGTAATTTCCCGCTGCGTGAGAACAGGGGCAGGCTGTGAGGTCCTTGCGGCAGAGAATGAAGTGTACCATGAAGGGAAAAGCAGGAAAAAAAGCCCCACGTAAGTGGGAAGTAACCAAATAACCAGGGCTCAGGGCACAGCAGCATCACGGCTGCTGTCAAGGGTTGTTTGAGCTGGTACCTCAGATGAAATGCTTAAGGAGGAACTTGGACAAACACGAGGGCTGTTGAGCGGAGATCCTCCTGAGGGCTGCGCAAGGGAATCATGGAATGGTTAGAATTGGAAGGGATCTTAAAGCTCATCCAGTTCCAACCCCGCTGTCATGTGCAGGGCCACCTCCCCCCAGCCCAGGTTGCCCCACGCCCCATCCAACCTGGCCTTGAACACCTCCAGGGATGGGGCAGCCACAGCTTCTCGGGACAACCTGCCCCAGGGGATCACCACCCGCACAGGGAAGAATTTCTTCCTCAGATCTCACCTCAATCTCCCCTCTGTCAGTGTCAAAGCGTTCCCCCTCGTCCCACGGCTCCCCTCCCTGATCCAGAGTCCCCCCCAGCTCTCCTGGAGCCCCTTTAGGCACTGGAAGGGGCTCTGAGCTCTCCCCTTTTTGGCCTTCTCTTCTCCAGGCTGAACCCCCCCAACTGTCTCAGCCTTGAAAGCACTTGTACCAAACTAAAACAGAAAATCCAGGCTGTGGGGAGGAGCTAACAGCTGACATGGGGTCTCAGGGCAGGAACAGAGCAGCAAGGGCCCTGCAAGATGGAGCAATTAAATTACTTTTGATGAACTTGTGAAGGAGGGAAGGAATAATGGAGGAGTGCAAGGGAGAAGGGAGGGGCACCGCCTCTGGAAACTCAGCTGCCTTGGCCAGGAGCTGAAAGACGAATGTCAGCCACGGAGAAGAGGCAGGAGTCCAGGGAAGAGTCTCTGCTCCATGAGCCAGCGGACAGGAGCTGTAGGACGATAAACATGGGGGAGTTGCACTGGCACAAAGGCTCCATGCTCCTGGCGAGCAGCCGGGCAAAGCAAGGACCGGCCCCGAGGCACAGGCAGGGAACGAGGAGCTGCATCTTGCTGAGCCTGACCTACGGCAAGACATTCACCGTGGTCCTAGAGAGGAGCCAAAGAGCAGTCGTGACAAGAGACACCAAGTCCAGAGGAGTCTGCACATCCCAAGGAGAGATGGGAGCTGGATTTTGTTTGGAAGGGGCATGCTCAGAACGAGAGGAAGAAGAGGACTAAGGGTGGTCCTGTGGGACACCCCTGGTGACAAGGGCTGTCAGAGGGAAGAGGATTTCCAGGAGAGGTGGGCAACGACAGCGAGGCAGGAAGGACCAAGGCCAGCTTCTCCTCACCAGCAGGTTGGTACAGACCAGAGAACAGCCCTCAAGCTCCTACCTCGCTTTCTTTAACCAGGCAGTGTGTGGACAATAAAAAACACAAATCAAAATTCAGGGGAAGAGGACCCTCCACCCTTTGCTGAAGGGCCCTGATAGAGAAAACAAACTATCCCAAACTTCACAAAATGTTTAGTACAAACCAGAGCAACGCTTTGGGATGGGAACGTTATCTTCGCCTTACAGCAAAGCTTACTTTATAACTCCTGCGACAGCAGACAAAACCTCCACGCTGCAGCGAGACAGTGGCGATAATGCCACCTTGTTTAGTCTCGTGAAAACATTAACTTTCCCACTCTCAGGTCACCGCCGTGTCACCCACGGGTGCTCGCCAAATCCAAGTGCTGGCACCCAACACTTATTTGTGCCCACAACAGGATGCTTTGCCCGCGGAAAGGGACAGCGACGGTCCCTCACCCCCACAACGCTGAAGGCATCTTTCCCCCCAGCTCTCAAAACAACGTTACAGAAGATCCCGGCCAAGCGCACGCACAATTCGGGAGGTTGACGGTGCCGCCGTTCAGGTGCAGCCACCCAATTTCTGTTTTTCTCAGCGCGACAAGGTGATGCTGAGCAGAAACCTTTCCCAGGGGCCACGCAACCGCCGACAGATTTCCCAGCGACCAGAAAAAACCTCAGATTTCAGTTCGCTGCCCGATGACAAGTCCCAAACCTTTCCCTGCACCCCATCTCCTTACCACCCCCC
>NW_009646418.1:32690-46365 GCF_000708025.1 Charadrius vociferus
CCCCCCCGTTCCCTCAAAAACACCTTTGACAGCAGGTGTGTCGTCTGTCCCCCCGCCCCCCGCCTTTCCTTCCACAGACGGCCTCCGACCCCCACTGATCCAGAAAACAAGCGTAACGGTGATTTGTTTTAAAAAATATGTCTTTAATCAGTGTGCTGAGGGAGAGCAAGAGGAGGAGGGGACTGTCCGAGATCCGGCGGGAAGTGGTGGTGGTGGTGGTGAGGAGGGGGGCGGCAGCGGCGGCGGCCCCCTCACCTCAGTCTGTGGACTCCAGCACCGACTCGCTGAGGGCCAGGTCCCAGTAGTGCTCGGCGCCATGCTTCTTAAAGTGCTCCCGTGCCATGTTCTCCGTGGGGCACTGCTTAAATTTCATTTCGCCGAAGCTGCGATCCTTCGCTGTGCCCTGGGGGAAGAGAGAAGGGACACTTTGTCACCCACCGTCGGGGGAAACACAGCTCCGAGCGACTCGGGGAACCCCGGTATAAACACTTTTTCAGGCTGAAGTGTGACTAGGGGAGCACTGTGCGTGGGAGATGCTCCTAATTCTGCTACAGCTCAAGAAACACCACAGAAAGAGTCAGAGCAGCAGGTCTGCATCTGATCCAAAGCCTTGGAACGTCATTTCTGCCATCAGATGGGGCTCGCTTCCCTCCAGCCTAACCCCCAACCTGTATTGAACTACGCCCGCGACTCACCTCCCAAACCAGAGAGCATTTGTTTGTTTTCTTAACGGACTCCTCATCAGACTCCTCATCATCTGAAAAAAAATCACCACAAATAAAGCCAATTTTAGTCCCAAAGGCACAGGAAGAGCCGCTTCACCACCCTTCCACGCAGTTTTAGACTCACCCTCTCCCTTTGTGTTCGATGTTTGCTCGTCCCATTTTATTCGATGAAGCATAAGACGTTTGAATTTCTTCTGTGCTTTCGGGCCTGGGGAAGAATCGAGACTCAACCTTTATAAAAAGCATTTTAACCTTCAGATTTTAGGAGGTTCTAAAAAGCAGCAGAAGCCAAGCGGCACCCACAAACGCTTCCCAGCACGCCGACCTGACCAGGCATGGCAAGATGGATGCAGTGCTGGGTGGGAGGAGAAAAGGGATGCCTTTCCCGCATCCTTTGGCACGACACTTGGATCGGCCACCTCGGGATTTCCTGCTGCCAAACAGGCTCTTCAACACTTCGCAGAATTACTTAGAACTGCGTAAACTGTGAGGAACCACGCCAGACTGAGAGCTGAAGCTCTCCTCGCTCTAAGCATCCACTCAGAGAGCATCAAGGATTCAAATCAAGTGCTTTTCCCTTCAACATCGAATGCGCTGAGTTTTCTAACTGGATTACGGCGCACTCTGCAGTCAGCGTTAACCCCATTAGAGCTGTAATTAAGGGAGTTTCAAGCGGCCTCCTTACTTCCTTGCCCTTCCGTAACCCTCAGTCAACAATTTTCACAGTAATTTTTGCTAGAGGCAAGCTTTTGAATGCTATGCGGTGACCAAAAGTCTGCCTCAGAAGTCCTCACCTCCTTCTACCACCACCACGTTGACATCTTTGTGTAAAACCACAACTCCTGTTAAGTACAGCTGGCCAGCGTTCGCCTCGATTTTGAATTTTTTTGCTGGATTGCTCAAGTTTCTGACCCTAAGGATAAAACAAAAAAAACCAAACAACAACAAAAAACAAACGTTTGTGGAAAAAAAACAGAACTGTTATCACCAGCCGTAAGAGCTCCCTAAGAGTCTTGACTGGGTCCAGCATTTCCTCCTCCCGCTCCTCAGGGGCTTCACCCACACCTTGAAATGGTGCGTGTTTGTTATGGGACTGCTCAGAGCGGCTGCGTCTGTCCCTTCCCATTCTCATTTCATTTACATTTTGAAAGTTTCCTGATTTCTGGACATTAACGTACCAGGTTAGTTCTGTCCTCATCAGAAACTTCAATCCCAGCTGAAATGCTCCAAACCCAACGCGTGTTTTTAGGGCTTGGCCGTAACGGGATGAGTTAAGGACAGAGATAACGGACGTGTCTTTTGGGACAGTGTCATTGCCACAGGCAACGCTTGATGGAAACCTGATGAGTGAGTGCACAGTCCTGTGACTGAGTGCTGCTCCTCTCTATCGACATGTTTCTATAGGGCATTTATCAGGTTTATTTACAAAGACCTGTATGGTGAACCACCGCCAAGAGCGCCCAGCCCCGTGCTCACCTGTACACAGCTATGTGAACTCCCTGCGAAACGTCTTCTTTCAGCTTTTTCACCTTCTTTGCTTTTCGCTGTTCTGCCGTGAGCTTTCTCGCAGCGTTTGCTTCTTCGTGAGCTCTGGATGCAGAGAGAAAGGCGGCAATAAGCAAAACGCACCCTGTGGCGTACCCCTTAACGGCATCGAAACGGACCCTTCTCTTCCTAAGCACAGAAATATGTTCCCCAGATCCCAAAACAGCTGCAACTCCTGCCCGGATTTCTGCCTGCCTGAACTAAAAGCACATTGGCTTTTTTAAGCCAGTCACCAGTCCAATTCATCCTCCGTCTCGTCCCTGAAAACATTCATTAATAACAACGGTGATGGTGATCATCATCATAGTAAGAAACTCGTTTAATACCAGGCACAAGGCCACCCTCCAGTGGCAAGAGCTGATCACTGAGACCCAGCTCCCCCCTCCCTGGGGCCTCAGGGGGGTCATTCAAGGCAGCTAAAATAGGCTACAAGAGCAACACGCAGAACTGCATCAGTTCAGGGATTTCATTCTGTACAAACAAATGCAGCACCAGCACCAAATCCATCTGAAAACGACCCCCAAAAAACAGTACGACGCGCCACCTACTTCTGTCTCTTCGCCATCTGGGCTCTAACGTGAGCTTCAACTTTTGTTGGGTCCTGAACAGCTTCCGTCCCCAGTACTCGCATCAAGTTGGAAATTCTTACTGCAAGAGAAACGGGAGAGGAGCTGTGAGAGGCTCCTGTCGGACACCGGCTTGCCATAACGGTACAGCACAGAAACACCAGGCACGCTTGCAGGCTCATAAACCGACGGCATGGGTAGGTATCTGATCCCACCAGCACACACCGATACACAGATCCGTGCGATCCCGTAGAGGTTGTGCTGCCTGCAGCGTTCCCAGCCATCTCCAGGCTTGGCCCGGGCCACTGGTTTGCCAGCTAAGGGCTCGTGCTAGCCCACAGCTCTGCTCACAGCCGTCACCGTCATTTACCTTTGGGCTCTGGCGGTGGCATCAGGCCCAGCCTGACTTTCTCTTGCAGCTCCTTCTGGGCTTCTCTCCGAGTCTGTCGCCGTAATTTCTTCTGCTCTTTCTTAGTTAAATAAACACCCAGGGTGACTGGTGTGTCACTGTCCACTGGGAAGAGAAACGAGGCGAGATAAGCATAAATCTGCTTTTGAAGAAGCGAGAGAAAATACCGCCTGCAACCGTTACACTTGTACCACACTCCGTTATATCCACACTTTATCGACAAACCCGGCCTCTGCAGCGCTGCGGGCTGTGGGCATCAAACACAGAACCAGGAAAACGGGGTGTGGTTATTTTTTGATTTTACTGAAAAGTAAAACACTCTGTGGTTATTTTATGTCCTTTCCTCAGGGCAAGAAGGTCAAACCCAACCTGCCGACGATGAGGAGGTGTCTGCATTGCTACCCCCGCAAGCACAGAGCAGGTCACTGATAAGTCAGAGTATTTTGTCTCTAGTTTAACAGCAAAGTCAACCAAAATTGGGGTGGTACCTGGCGGGTTGAGCTGCGCTGGGTGCTCCACGAGGTTTGTGATCCCAAAGTATTCGTCTCTCTTTGAAGACGTTCCACCTTTTCTAGAAAGGAGAGAGTTGGGCGTCATTGCAAAACTCCCAGCCTGAATTCCTGCGTTCCCTTAAACACAAGCCATGGAAAAAAACCAACCAATAAACACTTCCCTTGGGCCAGCTGTGGCGGGTACGCGACACGCACAAATCCCTACCCAAAGCACAGATCAGAGCTCCATGCGCTGAAGGAGACACACAGTGACGTAGTATTAATGCGGAGGTGTCTCCCCCAGTGGAATATCCACCCACATGTCACGGTTAGGAGGCAGGCTTCCCGCAACTCTACTGTCAACAAGACTTGTACAGAACACTCATGCTTGAAAAAGACAACCAACAAACCAGACCACCAACTTTAGGCAAAAAAAAAAGCCCTCTAACTCTATAGCAGTCACCTTCTTGGTTGCTGGAGGAAAACTGCCTCCAAGGGAGAAAGGCAGCTGCCTACCACCAGCTCCAAGAGACCTGGGGAGCAAAACTAGTGCCCACCTGGATCTTGTAGACGAGGGAGGTGGAATTCAAGAGCTCAAGCAGATAACATCTGGCCCGATTCATCATGGAATGGTTAGAGTTGGAAGGGACCTTGAAGATCATCTCGTTCCAACCCCCTGCCCTGAGCAGGGCCACCTCCCACCAGCCCAGGTTGCTCCAAGCCCCGTCCAACCTGGCCTTGAACACCACGTTACCCCGGAGAAGCTGCCCGACTTTCCTCCTGCTGTGGAACAATCAAAACCTGGCAAATAAAATACTTACAAGTCAAGGCCGTTAGGGATGATGTAGGAGTCCCACCACTCTATCTCCGGGATCTCCCCCTCTTTCAGCTCCTTCTTCGGGGTAATAAGAGCCAATTTAGTGGAAGTGTGTATCCCCGTCTTCCTGGCAGCCTGCGAGATCTCTGCCTGCAGTTTTTCTAGTTGAGCCTGTGAAGAAGGAGAGGAAAACAGCACATAAAGGTCATTCCAAAATAGCACAACCTTCAGGAAAAGCACAATATGTATGCACCTGCTGATTTTTATTTTTTTTTTTTAAGCAATCTGAAGCAGACCACAGAAGAAACCACACAGCACGTGATGGCAGAGTACTTTTGCAGCAGCTCACAAACCTGCCAAAAATCTGGTCTTATTAGTGAGCCTTCTAGGAGCATGGAACGATCCCAAAGGAAAATCTCCCTATAGGCATTATATCCCTGGACTTTTCTGTCTAATGAAGCTCTTCTCTCCCCTTCTCCCCTAGAACTTGGGCGTTTTACCAAAATTCCTTTAAATCTCCACCTCTGGGACGATCACTTCTGCAGAAAGAAGACTCAGCCAGAAAATGATCTATTGTCTTTGGAAATTTTCAATCTTTTGTCAAAACCCCCCCAGATTTTGTCTGTCATCATGTGAAGCCAGCTGTAAGAAAACACTTTCCACGTGTGTCCAAATCTGGATGCCTGCCTTTCCAACAAGAACAACGTCGACAGAAAAGTTTCAGGTGACTTTACTGAAAACCTTCTTCCTCAAAGCCAACACAGCTCCCTTCACATCCCGGGAGAGGAGAATCAACTCCCATCCCGAACCAAAACCCTCACGTCTGTGCTGTCAGTTAGCATGGCAAGACCTCAAATACCTTCGTTCGCAACCTCTGGGCAATTTTCTCAAATTTGCCTTTTTCATGGAACTTAAAGGTGCGTTTCTGACGCTGGGCTGGGGTTATGGAGACCCGGGGGTCAAAGTAAGTGTTCGACTCCATATCTTCCGAGGGCTTTTCTTTAAGCTGTTGTTTGAACTGCTCTCTCTTCACAGCTCTGATGTTTGCTTTTAGGGTTGGCATGCGGTGAGTCAACTCAATCTCTTTACCAGTCGCATCAACAGTTCGGCCTTGCTCATCCAAGATCAGTGGCGTAGGCTTTGTCTGATCCTTCAGCTCCACTTTCCTGGTGGCAAGACAAGAAACATTGCGTTAAAATGTGAGTACAGCAGTAATTCAAAGGAAACATGAGCCTTATTTTCACGGTAAGCACCAAACCAGCCCAGAACTTGTGAAAGGCTTCCTCATAACGTTAAATCTCATCTATGCCGCCAGAAAGGACTCAAATCTCACATGCAGAAGGTGGGAGAGTCTCACCCAAGGAATAACCTCCATTTCACCTCTTTAATATTAAATTTATTCCTTTAGCAGCCGTTAAGGCCACTGCTAGGGAGCCTACGGCACTGGAGAAGCCTTGGGGCAGATCCTCCATCGGCATTTTGGCATTATGTTTGCCAGGATTACACAGCGAACGGCAGATACTCACGGCGGCGCGATCCCCATCGCGTGCAGGTTGGCCAGTCCCACCATGTTGGCGTTGCCGATGAGCCCTGGTTTCAAGGCCAGCTGAGCTTGGATTCGGGCTTGCAGCTCCGCAGCTTTTCTGGCCTTCTCAATAGCATCGTTCATGAACGTCGCTGCCTGCGAGGGCTGGATCGTGTTGCCAATGGGGAGACGTTCCGATTGGGATGAAGAAGAAATTTTTGGCTGTTGACAGAGAAAGAAGTTTTGTTACAGGCCTGTTCCAGCACACCGAAGTCAACACGTCACAGCTGAAACGGGGACCACGGGATTTGTCTGTTGTACCTGTGGTGTTGGAGGACTGATGAAACTCAGCTGCTTTTTCCTCTCTTCAATCTGCCGGGTGGCTGCCTCCATCATCTGTTTGATCTGTGGAAAGAAAATTGGAGAGTGAATTTTTCTTCCCTCTATCAGAAGGAGAGAAGGGGTCCTCAGTACCCTTTTACAGCTGCAAACGCACGCTTAGTGAGAACAGAATTGTATCAAACTGCTCTAATCAACAGCCTCCAGCTGTAGAGGGGAATCTAGCTGTGCAGGCACTCTCTACCAAGGCTATTTACTCCATCTTTGGCGAGCAGAACATCCAAACTTTCCCCCCTTGAAGGCTTCACGTTATCGTTAGCCTAATGCACAAGCAGCACTGAGCCTTGTGAAGGGAACAGAGGCGACGGCTGCAGCAAACGAAGGACAGTCAAAAGCAACTCGTCATTTGCTTGTGATAGGAATTAAGGCAAAGTAAACGCTAAACCGTGTTGGGATTCAAGATCTCGGACAGGGGCAGCTCTGTTCTGGGGCAGAGCTCATGTAACACAGCCTGGTTTGACTGACCTGTAGCTTGGTCAGCATCCCAGGGCTCTCGGACGGCGGGCCTGGGATGACCTCAGGCTCGTCCTCAACCTCCTCGAATCGTGGTATGCGCCGTTTCTTGACGCCGGAAGATTCTTTGGATACCTCAGAGTCATCACCAAACACATCCTAATGTAAAAGGAGAGGAAGAGAAAACTGTAGTTAAAAACAAAGATTTCTCTTCACGGCCACTGTTTTAAGACTATAAAGAAACGCGTGTTTTGGATCCGGCACTGTACGCTCAGCACTGCACTGTGGTTCAGAGTTTCCAGGGTGGTACTCGCAGGCTGATCTACCAGTATGAATCCTGCATGAAGCCTGTGCCCTGGTTCCCCACCAGAGAAGCATCAATGATGATCCATGCAAGAGCTTGAAGAACAGGAGACATCACAGGGACGTGACTGTGTAAAGGCCACCATCGTTCTCTCAGGCGGACAAAGGTTTTTCAGCACTGAGGAGATTTAAGGTCTCACTCAGCTACCCAGAGAGATGCAAAAAGCCTGCCCACAAGCTGACCTGACTGGGCTAAAATGGTTTCCACATCTTCTGCCAACTTCAGAGGGTTTGGTGAAGGAAACTGCGCTTTCCTACCATGTCCTCCCCAACAGGAGGATGCAGCCCCAGACCCAGGGCAGGTCGGGACACCTGCGGCATTCCCTCACACTTCTGACCCAGCCGACTCCAGCTCGGAAAGACGCCGCGCTCAAACTGAGCCGCTCTGGAGAAGCGCAGCTCGGAGAGCAGGCAGAGCAATGACCACGCTGATGAACTCGCATGCAGCGTAAGGGTCACAAAAGAAAAGGCGAGGTGCGCTTCGCGGGGAGCTCGGCGCTCGGGGAGCTGAGAAGGTATGCCGGTTCAAGCACGCCCCAGCCTGTGAGACTGCCGCCATGGGTTTCATCTAGTCAGTGACTGGTTTGTGTATGGTAAACTGGATTTGTCCATGCGACTGTGTTACTGTAGAGTGTGTTTGTCAAGGTGTTATTTGAAAAGAAAATATACACACCGGTCGTAAGCGTTAGTTGCAATCCCTTCTTCACTATAACGGTTCATATTCTACAAGGACACTTCCTCATCCAGACACAGGTACTTCTTGGAAAACCTATAAGTTCAAGAGAAAGGACTTGCCCATAGTATAAAGTGTGTAAACCATTACGTTTTAGTTCCTGAAACTTCCCAAGCAATGACCTACCCCACAAGAGTTAACCAAGGAGAGAGAAGGCAGGCCAGGCAGCGCGCTGAAGACAGCTAACGTGACCGGTAAGCAGCATTCTGAATTAATCCACTGCTCGTTGCTACAAGATCGAAGTGTGCAAGTACAAATTCAACTCTAAAACCTGCACCGGGGTGGGTGGGGAAGTCATTCTGCAAGTACAGCTACGATCTGACAACCTCACTAGACCATCTCATGTTACAGCAGGGTCAGGACAGATCTACATCTTGATGGAGGACCTCCAAGAAAGGTAATTCCAGAGAGCGGCGTTGAAGATTTGGCAAGCGGGACGCCTGTCGCCACGCCAGGAGCCAAGAGAAGAGGATAGGTCTGCTCTGCCGCTTCCCAGCCCTGCTTTTGGGTTAGCTGGGAAGCTGAGAACACCATTAACCATCTGCAGTCATGCGAGACACCCCAGCAGACGCTTCACTGGAGAAGAATCACCTATTCCACACCCAGCCCCATCCTTGCGCTGCTCTGCCAGCACCAGATCCCCTCTGCAACAGGCTGCTGCTCCCTCCCCCTGTCCTGCAGCGCACTGGCCACGGCGAAGGTGAGAGGACAAGACAGTCCAAAAGTGGGCACAATCTGAATTTGACTTGGGCAGGATCCACGCCTGTTAGCTGTGCCATGGGGCTGCGAGAGTCACCCCACCAGGCAGCAGCCTGCAATCCTGCCACCACGAAGAACCAAGCAGTGATGGGATTGACAATGTCTCTCTCTCGCCACCATCTCCCCAAGAGGTCAAACGCAAGAGGGTCCAGGGGAGCAGCTAGGATCCACCAGCCTAGCTGAAACCTCACTTTCTAACGTCCCCGTGGCAGCTCAGCACAGCGTGTGGCTGTGCCAGCCCAATACACAAATTAAAGCAGAACGGCAGCACAGAAATACTTGAAAGATGCTTATGGGCACCTCTGTTGTGACCAGGAAAGCTGCAGAAGACTGAAGTCCTTTTAAGCTACCGCCGCTCTCAGGGGGCTGGGACACGTGAACCCAAACCTCTCCAGATCAGTAAATTGCGTTGCACCACTGCTCCTCGGGCTGTACCAGCTCTGCAGGGTGGAAGCTGTTTTAATGCACCGTTCGTTAAGCAGTGAACACGCCCAGACCTGGAGGCAACCCTTCTCTGGCACCAGTTAAAGCCTCAGCCAGACAGTGGCAGAAAAAGCAAGTTTCTAACAGAAAATAGGGAGTGACAGCAGCTGTCTCTCTCCCAACACGCCTGAAGAGATCCAAATCCTGACTGGGATTGTTCTAGCTAACTGAGGTTAAGTGCTGACTAAAACTGTCACAGAGAAACACAGAAAAAATAGGAACCTCAGAAAAAGTGAAAGAAAACTTACTTTGTAAGCAGGGAGCAGCATGGAGAGAAGCCCCTTTTAAACTTGGTATGCGAGTGATGGAAAAAATGCAATTCCAGAAGATGGCGAGTAAAGTCTTCAAGAGAAGAAAGGAAGTGAAAACAGGTTTGGATGCATGAGACTTCCACCATCCCAGACAAGCGTTAGATGGGAGAAACACCAGAGAGCTATTAAATCCCTGCTGGAATTCACCTTGTGCTATGACAGGCGTTGTCAAAAATCACCCTCTGCTGATTCCAGATGGAAAAAAAGAGAATGAAAACCCTCCAGATCACCCACCAGATAGCCCCACTTACTCACTGATGGGGAGAACGGGTTGGCAGAGCGAAACGCAGCGCGTCTGGGCAAGGAAGAACAACGGGAAGTTTTTTGGGGCACCAACCCCATTCCCCCAGTGAAAACACAGCACTGACAATGCAACAGTAGAGTATGAAAGAAAATGGAGAGATGGAGCCCTGCGAAGTTAATCTGCTGCACAAACCCAGTAGAGATCGTTAAAGACACCAAAAGCCCAAGTTTCCCACCAAGGAGATCATGGCGCTACCTCATCCAAAGAGAACCGAAAGGTAAAGGCTCACACACTTCATCATGGAGAAGAGTCTTTTCTCTTGAACTTTAAGCATTACAAGATGTACCCCTCTGGAAGAGGAAAGTGTGGCAGAGTACCAGTGCTGCCTTCACGGCCACCAAACCACAGAAAAAAAAAAGCAATCAATAATCAATAATCACCTTCAGCTCTCGCTTCCGGTTCCGGTCACTGTTGGATTTGGAGTGCCTGGAGCTTCGACCTTCCTCCACCGCCTCAAAGAGCTTGTCCACAAATCGCAGGGTGGAATCGTCAAGAAAAGGTTTGAGGTGGTCTGGAAAAGAAAAGGAGCTGTGTAAATTCAGAATTCACTGCTTGGGATGAACAGGAGAATGGAGAATTCACAGAGACTTCTGCAGAGCTGTACAACACATATTTAAAGGTGGATTCAATCCGACTAATGTAGCGGGGGCTGCAAGCTGGGCTCCGGAGGGCCCTGGGATCTGTGGATCCTGCTGTCAGGAGCTTTAAACTCTGAAGGATTAAGGGAGGCCAGGCGTTGACTAGAAAAAAATTAGGCCTCTAATGGTAAAAAAAAAAAAAAAAGCAAGCCATGAGTTAAATTATCATTTTCAATTCCTTTAGAAAAAGAGGCCTTAAACAAATTTTTACTTCCACGGTTTTTGTAACATATTCCATGTCTTTTCATACTGTCTCACCTGTCTGCGTTGATTCACAAGCGCTCGCCACTGCCTCATTGAGGCTGAGTCAGAATCACCCCCCCAAACGCTTGAGAGCTTCCACGTTTTGGGGGGGCTTGTTTCCTTTACAAAACTAGCTCAACACAAACCAGATTTCACACCTGAAAGAACAGAATTTGCCCCCCAGACACTGCCAGCCATCACCGGCAAGAAACCACGACCTGCCACACAGCCCAGCGTTAGGTCGGTATTCCGGGAAAAGAGGGAGAGAGCTTAAATCTGAACTGAGGCTATTTCAAGGCTATTTGAGGCTTTGTGCGCGCCTATTTTCTCCATCAAGGGGTCTGACCACCTCCACGAACAGCTGCAGGGTCAGGGTCGGAGCCCACAGGACATACCTGCTGCTTTCTTTTTGTCCATGCCCTTCCCGACGCAGTTCAGCGCTGCGGTGACCACAGTGGGCTCCGAGAACCCGAGGACTCGCTTCACTGTCTTCTCGATCCATGGTTTCAGCTCATCCAATTCCCTTTTGGAGAGCGCCATCTTTGCCAGGTGCTGAACTGAATTACTTTGCTTCTACCTGTAAAGATGAGAGACGAGAAAACCACAGACTAGTAAAACACAAGTATCAGATTATCATTACCATAGAATCACAGAATGGTTTGGGTTGGAAGGGACCTTAAAGCTCATCCACTGCCACCCCCTGCTCTGGGCAGGGCCACCTCCCCCCAGCCCAGGTTGCCCCAAGCCCCGTCCAACCTGGCCTTGAACACCTCCAGGGATGGGGCAGCCACAGCTTCTCGGGGCAACCTGCCCCAGGGGATCACCACCCGCACAGCCAACAATTTCTTCCTCACATCTCACCTCAATCTCCCCTCTGTCAGTGTCAAAGCGTTCCCCCTCATCCCACGGCTCCCCTCCCCGATCCAGAGTCCCCCCCCAGCTCTCCTGGAGCCCCTTTAGGCACTGGAAGGGTGGGGAGACCTCAGAGCCTTCTCTTCTCTGAACCCCCCCAACTCTCCCAGCCTGTCCTCCCAGCAGAGGGGCTCCAGCCCTCCCAGCATCTCCGGGGCCTCCTCTGGCCCCGCTCCACCAGCTCCGTCTCCTTCTGCTGGTGGGACCCCCCGAGCTGGAGGCAGCACTGCAGGGGGGTCTCCCCAGAGCAGAGCGCAGCAGAGGGGCACAATCCCCCCTCGCCCTGCTGGCCACGCTGCTGGGGATGCAGCCCGGGATGCCGGGGGCTCGCTGGGCTGCCAGCACACGTTGCAGGCTCATAGCCAGCTTTTCCCCCTCCAGCACCCCCAAATGCTTTTCAGCAGGGCTGCTCCCAATACATTCTGCTTCAGTGCTGTGCTTTTCTCCTTCATCAGAAAGCTTACAAGTAGTGAAAGCTCTTGGAGACGATTTTTGCTCCCATATTTTTAAAACACAAGCTAAAATTAGATGAGCCGCACAGGAAGGAAGGGCCTCAGCAGTGAGGAGCTTGCAACCTGAGCAGACAAGACGCAGCATCAGGCCCTGCGAAGGGAAATCGTTCTCACGGATTACTCTGCAGGGAAAGCCCTGAACTTCCTACCTCCCACCAGCCTTCCCTCCCGGACGACAGATGACTGCCTCGCACAACACGAGCTAAATAACACTTCAAACAGATATAGAAGAACCTCACACGCACCCGCTCACCCTTAATTAGTCTCTTTCCCGTGAGGTTCACAAACTACTTTGATCACGTTCTGCTTCACTGATACCGAAATGTTCAGCACATGCCTGGCTGGATGGCTGTTGGCTGCTTAAACCAGCGGCCATCGTTGGCAAAGCCGAAATTACAGATTTTTCAAGGTAAAAAATTTCTCCCCGTTAATTGTTAGCGGTTCTCACGCTGTCAATCACAGCCTGAAGATGCAATAACATTTAATTACACGCCTGAGCCCTAATCTGCTTTGGAAACCAAGTCTCCTTTATCTGGAAACAGGAGCAAATCTTCTTAAGGAAATATGTTTGACCTCGGTATTTCTTCTCACACGAAAAGGCCTGCAGAGCCTTGACCTTAACGTGAGTCTATCTGAACAGAAAACCGATCAAATACGGTTCTTATTGCTGAAACTGAGACTTAAGAGCCTGGGCGTGAGTTCTAACGAAGTGCTTCCTCATTTAGGGTCTGTGAACAGCAGCCAAGAGAAGCAAATCTACAAGTTTAAAGCAGTGAGGAGGGGGCCCGCGCTCCCTCGGGAGAGCTCGCACCTCTCCAAAGCCAAAAGCCTAAAAATCTCTGGAAATTTCTGCAACTTTGCACTTTTTACAGCAGGTTTCTCAGAAATATGTTAAAAAGTAGCATCGAATACAGCCCAAAACAACATTATCATAGAATTTCACCTATAAGCTCTCGCTTTGCAGTATGTAACGCTTCAGGACAGCACTGGAAATTTAAGACAAGTGGAAATAATTAATTACTGCACTGACACATCAATAGTTTTGCACATGTATGCTATTAAATATAGAAATTATATAATTAGTGCTTCTTTTAAACTCTACATTAATAATCTTCAACTTCTGCGATCTAATCAGGACCGACAAAGCAGCGCAACAGGTTTAACGGTGTTTCCCTCGGAATATGGGGAGAGCAAACAGGACGGGTGGTGTCCGAAGGGAACGCTTCTATCAGTGCCGGCACTCCGAGAACCCTCGAGCTGCGGGGACTCCTGGGTGTCAACAAGGAACCCGGCAGGAAAATCACACCCCTGTGAGATTTTAAATATATATATAGAGAGAGGCACTAACCGGCTTCCCCACGTTACTTCCCGGAACGGTGAGAAGCTGAAGCCGGTGCTCCCGGGTGCTGCCGGCCAGACGAACTGCTTCCTTCAAGGAGATTAAAAAAAAAAATAATTGAAGAATTCAGCTTCGCCACCCAAAACTC
>NW_009646418.1:47134-47898 GCF_000708025.1 Charadrius vociferus
TAGTGGGCGGGTGGGGAAAAACAGGGTGAGACCTCCGTGCACCCCCAGCCCCCTCCTTTCTACAAATTTGCCGACAGCGGGTCGAAACCCCGGGGATTTGGGTAAAATTGGGCCTCGCTTCTGTATTTTTAACTCTCCCACAGAGTTAGAACCCTTCTCCTGATTTTTTTTTTTTAATCCCATGGCAGGTTGAGGATAACGAGGAGGGGAATGAGCGCCCTTGGGGCTTCGTTAAGCCGTGACAAATGATGGTGGGCACAGCAGGTCTCAGCACAGCAATGGCATCTCCTCCTCCTCCTCCTCCTCCTCCACCCTGTCACCTGCCACCGACCCTCAAACCCCCTGGTGACGCCACTGCCTGCAACCCTGCCTGGGTTTGTGCTCATTTAGGTTTTAATTTATTTTTATTTAATTAAATCTGCATCCGAGGAGGCACTGGGACAGAGAGCCGGCAGGGAAAGCTGCCCATGAACCTCCCATCCCCCTGCCTGCACTTAAGAGGGGCCGTGAGCCCTAAAAAGGTACATTCTGCACCCGATTTGTGGGATGAGAAGCCCACACGGATGCACCGCGGGGGGGGTTAGGAGGGGGACCCCAACCAAGAACTGATTACACTCGGTTTAATTAGCGTGATCATCACGTCATGAAGCTTAACGGGACGCTCCTGAGCCCCAACGCCGCCCCAGCGACCACCCCAGCTCTCCCGGGACCCTCCAACCCATCCCTCAACCCCCAACCCTCCCTGGGAACCCCTCCGGCTCCCC
>NW_009646418.1:49958-50225 GCF_000708025.1 Charadrius vociferus
GTCGTATCGCCCCCGTTTCAGCCCCTCCAGGAGCTCCGCCAGTGGCCGGATGAAGCCCCGCAGCTCTCGGCACTGTGAGGAAGAGGAGGATGGTGGCTGCATCCAGACCGGGGAGGGGGTGTCATGTGTGTCCCCGTCCCCCCCCTTAGGTCCCCTCTCCCCTCTGTTTCAGCTGGGGAAGCTGAGGCAGAGCCGGACAGAGATGCATTTTGGGGGCACTCCTCCGTTTCGCTGCCAAAAACTCACTTTTTGAGCAAAGAGGCGATC
>NW_009646419.1:0-487 GCF_000708025.1 Charadrius vociferus
TTATGGGGCCCGGATGTGTGGGTCCCCGGGAGATGTGGGGCTGAGTAGAAGAGTTCCATTGGAGTGGTTATGGGGGGAAGTGGGGCAGCCCTGGACACGTGGGTCCCCTATAGTATCTATGGGGTGAAGTGGGTCCCCTATGGTATATCTATGGGGCGCAGTGGGTCCGAATGGTATCTATGGGGCACAGTGGGTCCCCTGTGTTATATCTATGGGGCAAAGTGGTTTCCTATGGTCTCTATGGGGCAAGGTAGGTCCCCTATGCTATATCTATGGGGTGAAGTGGGTCTCTATGGTATCTATGGGGCGCAGTGGGTCCCCTATGGCATATCTATGGGGCGCGGTGGGTCCGTATGGGACCTATAGGGCGCAGTGGGTCCCCTATGGCATATCTATGGGGCGCGGTGGGTCCGTATGGGACCTATGGGGCGCAGTGGGTCCCTGTGGTGCCTCTATGGGGCGCGGTGGGGGCGGGGCGCCCCTCCCC
>NW_009646419.1:1003-1746 GCF_000708025.1 Charadrius vociferus
CTTGGGAAGAGCCCAACCAATGGCATTCCCTGATCTGGGGAGCTCGACCAATCACGTAGCCCCATTTTGGGGGTGGGCGGGGCTTGGGAAGAGCTCAGCCAATGGTGTTTCCCCCCCTCTGAGGAGCCCAACCAATGGCGTGGCCCCAATTTGGGGGTGGGCGGGACTTGGGAAGAGCCCAACCAATGGCATTCCCTGATCTGGGGAGCTCGACCAATCACGTAGCCCCATTTTGGGGGTGGGCGGGGCTTGGGAAGAGCTCAGCCAATGGCATTCCCTGATCTGAGGAGCCCGACCAATCACGTAGCCCCATTTTGGGGGTGGGCGGGGCTTGGGAAGAGCTCAGCCAATGGCGTTTCCCCTCCTCTGAGGAGCCCAACCAATGGCGTGTCCAAAGTTTGAGGTGGGAGGGGCTTGGGGAGAGCTCAGCCAATAGTGTGGCCTCATTTGGGGAGTGGGCGGGGTCTGCGAAGAGCTCACCCAACGGCGTTGCCCTGAGGTGGGTGGGTGGGTCTCAGCAGGAGCTCAGCCAATGGCATTGCCCCAGCTTGGCTGACCCTTGGGTGGGCCAACCATCATTGGTTGGATCACCTTCTCTGGGTTGACCACCTCCCTCGGGCTGGTTGACCATCACCACCTTGGTTGATCCTTGTTGGGTTGACCAACCACCATTGGTTGGATGACCTTCTCTAGGTTGACCACCTCCCTCGCACTGGTTGACCATCAGCACCTTGACTGACCCT
>NW_009646419.1:1922-8613 GCF_000708025.1 Charadrius vociferus
CCAACCACCACTGGTTGGATGACCTTCTCTGGGTTGACCACCTCCCTTGGGCTGGTTGACCATCACCACCTTGGTTGACCCTTGTTGGGTTGACCAACCACCACTGGTTGGATGACCTTCTCTGGGTTGACCACCTCCCTCGGGCTGGTTGACCATCACCAGCTTGGCTGACCTTTGGTTTGGCCAACCATCACTGGTTGGGCAACCCTTACTGGTCTGACCACCTCCCTTGTGCTGGTTGCCCCTTGGGTTGGCCAACCATCAGCAGGTGAGTGACCTTCACTGGGTTGACCACCTCCCTTGGGCTGGTGACCATGACCACCTTGTTTGCCCCTTGGGTTGCCCAACCACCATTGGTTGGATGACCTTCATGGGTTGGGTGATCCTTAGCTTCTTCACTCCTAATTGGGCATCTCCTATTGGTCCTTGCAGGATGGCCACCAGTGACGGGTGTTGGGCAACCACCTTTAGTTGCTCACCCTGCTTGACTTAACCTTCTCCACGTGGGTTGGAGGACATGTCCACCACCGTCCCATGACCTCAAGGCCACCCATAGGCCACCGCCGCCACAGGTCTTGGTCCTTGGCAGATGACAGAGTGTTTGGGGGCTGGTGGGACCTCAGGAACAAAGATGTCACCTCCTGTGGCTGACCCTGGAGGACAGGAGACATCTGACCTTGACCTTGAGATCTTTTTTTGGGGGGGGGAGGAAGGGCAGCTTGAAAGGACCACGTTTCCCACCAACCGTCACAAGGCTTTAATATCTCCTCTCTTCCCACCCACCTTCTCACCACCTTCACCAGGTGACCCCCGGCTCTACCCACCAACTTCTACCGCGGCTTCTCCCTCCTGGGAAGGGGGAGGTCAAACGATGGGGACCACCTGCCGTGGTCCTCTCCTCTTCATCCCATCTTGAGGACTTGGTGGTTGTGGGGAACGTCCCACTAGTTGTCCTTCATGGTCTTCTGGATCCACTGGGCGTATCTACAGACCTTGGTGTAGACACCGGGTCTCTTGGGTTGCCCACATTTCTCCATGCCCCAGGACACGATACCTTGGAGGGTCCCGTTGCAAACCAGAGGTCCTCCGGAGTCGCCCTACGGAGAGACGGGAACGTGAACGGGGAGAGGTTCACCATTCTCTACTGGGTCATCCAACCCTTCTCGGCTTGGCCACCACCCCCAGAGCTTCACCCCACCGGCGTTGGGCTTCATCAGGTGGGGTGGCCTCTTTGGATTGGTCAATCGGTGGTGGGTTGGTTGGTCAGCGTTGGGTTGGCCAACTGCTGTTGGGTTGGCCAACTGCTGTTGGCTTGGCCAACTGCCATTGGCTTGGCCGGCCATCGTTGGGTTGGTTGGCCATCATTGGCTTGGCCGGCCATCATTAGGTTGGTCAACCGCCATTGGGTTGGTCAACCGCCATTGGGTTGGTCAACCGCCATTGGGTTGGTCAACCGCCATTGGGTTGGTCAACCGCCATTGGGTTGGTCAACCGCCATTGGGTTGGTCAACCGCCATTGGGTTGGTCAACCGCCATTGGGTTGGTCAACCGCCATTGGGTTGGTCAACCGCCATTGGGTTGGTCACCTCCAACTGGTTTGGTCAACCTTTTAGGGGTTGAGAACCTCCCACCGGGTTAACCGACATCATGACACTGGACTGGCCAACCCTTGAGGCGTTCCACCATCGATACGTCGGGTGATGGTCTCCCATCGGGTCACCTAATGCTTGGTGGCTTCTCTAACCACCAGTGGTTGGCCAACCACCTCAGTAGGTTGCCCAAATGGTTTTGGCTCTTCCAACCAATGTCGAGTTGGCTTATTCCATTGTGTTGGACAACTCCATTGCGTTGGCCAACTGTTGTTGGGTTGAAGACCGTCAGTGGGTTGGCCAACCACCCCAGTAGGTTGCCCAAATGGCTTTGGCTCTTCCAACCAATGCCAAGTTGGCCAACTCCATTCCGTTGGCCAATTCCATTGCGTTGGCCAACCCTCATTGAGTTGAAGACCATCAGTGGGTTGGCCAACCACCCCAGTAGGTTGCCCAAATGGCTTTGGCTCTTCCAACCAATGTCAAGTTGGCCAATTCCATCGTGTTGGCCAACTCCATTGTCTTGGCCAACCCTCATTGAGTTGAAGACCATCACCAGGTTGGCCAACCCTCATCGAGCTCCTGAGCTCCTTGACCATCAGAGGAAGACCCCACGGTGATGCCACATCCCCTGGTGTCCCCAAGGGCCACCTCGGAGACAGCCCTGCCTCGCGCCCCCCTCCATCGCCGACGGTAGAAGAGGACATTTGGAACGTACCTGACAGGAGTCCCTACCGCCTTGGAGGCTGCCGGCGCACAACATGTTCTCGGTGATGGAACCGGGGTACAACCGCCGGCACTCGGCCATGGAGAAGATGGTGACGTTGACGCACTGCAAGACGTCCGGGTAAGTGACTGAGACGGGAACCGGGAGGGGACAGGGACAGGGAGGGGGAGAAGAAAGAAACCAGAGCAATCGACCCAGGAACCGGCAACAATCTGGTCCCACCACCCCAAAAACCTCAAATGTGGTCCCACCACCTCAAAACCCCCCAAATGTGGTCCCACCACCTCAAAACCCCCCAAATGTGGTCCCACCACCTCAAAACCCCCCAAATGTGGTCCCACCACCTCAAAACCCCCCAAATGTGGTCCCACCACCTCAAAACCCCCCAAATGTGGTCCCACCACCTCAAAACCCCCCAAATGTGGTCCCACCACCTCAAAACCCCCCAAATGTGGTCCCACCACCTCAAAACCCCCCAAATGTGGTCCCACCACCTCAAAACCCCCCAAATGTGGTCCCACCACCTCAAAACCCCCCAAATGTGGTCCCACCACCTCAAAACCCCCCAAATGTGGTCCCACCACCTCAAAACCCCCCAAATGTGGTCCCACCACCTCAAAACCCCCCAAATGTGGTCCCACCACCTCAAAACCCCCCAAATGTGGTCCCACCACCTCAAAACCCCCCAAATGTGGTCCCACCACCTCAAAACCCCCCAAATGTGGTCCCACCACCTCAAAACCCCCCAAATGTGGTCCCACCACCTCAAAACCCCCCAAATGTGGTCCCACCACCTCAAAACCCCCCAAATGTGGTCCCACCACCTCAAAACCCCCCAAATGTGGTCCCACCACCTCAAAACCCCCCAAATGTGGTCCCACCACCTCAAAACCCCCCAAATGTGGTCCCACCACCTCAAAACCCCCCAAATGTGGTCCCACCACCTCAAAACCCCCCAAATGTGGTCCCACCACCTCAAAACCCCCCAAATGTGGTCCCACCACCTCAAAACCCCCCAAATGTGGTCCCACCACCCCCAAACCCACCCCAAACGTGGTCCCACCACCCCAAAATCCTCCCTCCCCCTTTTCCCACACCCCCAGGAGAAGAAGGAGTCGTGTCTGTGTCCCCCCCCTTCTCCCGGTGACTTCTCTTGAGGATGTTTTCTTGGTTTTGGGGAGAAAAATGAGCTTTTTTTTTGGGGGGGGGAGGTGTTGAAGAACATCACCCCATGGAGACACACCCCACGGCGGGGGGAGACCTTCTCCCGTGAGGAGGACCCCAAAAACCACCTCTAATTTTTTTTTGGGGGGGAGGTGCCTTCTCCGAAAGTCTCTCGTATTTCCCTTCGTGGCATTTCCCTTTCATTTCTCCCCTCAATTTAATTTTAAATTATGACTTTTTTTTATCCATTTTCAGCTTTTTTTTTTTTTTTTTTTTTTTTTTTCCACCCTTCTGGAGTTATTTTTACGTTCAATTTTATTCTCCGCATGATTAGAACGGGATTGGTTTGAATTCGATAAGAACACGTGTCCAGACCTGGACACACATGTTCTCCAGATCTGGACACGTGTTCTCCAGACTGGACACGTGTGTCCTCCAGACCTGTTCCAGATGTTCAGGAGACCATGCAGATGTTCAGGAGAATATCTGGATGTCCAGAAGACCATGCAGATGGTCGGGAGAGGACCCAGGTGTCCAGGAGACAACCCAGATGTTCAGGAGACCATCTGGATGTCCAGAAGACCATCCAAGATGGTCAGGAGAGGACCCAGGTGTCCAGGGGACCACCCAGATGTCCAGAGACCATGTGGATGTCCAGAAGACCATCCAAGATGGTCGGGAGAGGACCCAGGTGTCCAGGAGACCACCCAGATGTCCAGGAGAGGACCTAGGTGTACATGAGAGGACCTAGGTTTCCAGGAGGCCACCCAGATGTCCAGGAGAGGACCCAGATGTCCAGGAGGACACCCAGATTCCAGGAGAGGACCTAGGTGTCCACAAGAGGACTTGAGTGTCCATGAGAGGACCCAGGTTTCCAGGAGGCCACCCAGATGCCCAGGAGAGGATCTAGATGTCCAGGAGAGCACCTAGATATCCAGGAGAGGACCCAGATGTCCAGGAGAGGACCCAGATGTCCAGGAGGCCACCCAAATGTCCAGGAGCAGACATAGGTGTCCAGAAGAGGACCTAGATGTCCATGAGAGGACCCAAGTGTCCATGAGAGGACCCAGATTTCCAGGAGAGGACCCAGTTGTCCACGAGCAGACCCAGATGTCCAGAAGAGGTCCTAGATGTCCAGGAGAGGACCCAGGTGTCCAGGAGAGGACATGGGTGCCCAGGAGAAGACTCAGGTGTCCAGGAGAGGACCCTGGTGTCCACAAGGGGACCCAGATGTCCAGGAGAGGACCCAGGTGTCCATGAGAGGACCCAGATGTCCACAAGAGGACCCATGTGTCCAGGAGACCACCCAGATGTCCAGACAAGGATGTAGGTGCCCAGAAGGGGACTTGGGTGTTCAGGAGAAGACCCCGAGTATCTATGAGAGGACCTAGACCTCCTGGAAGGGGACCCAGACCTCCAGAAGGGGGACCGAGGACCTCATGAGAGGTCCAAGGTGCCAAGGAGATGACCCAGATGTCCATGAGGGAAACCCACACCTCCAGGAGAGGACCTAGACCTCTTGAAAGGGGACCCAGAACTCCTGGAAGGGGACCCAGACCTTTTGGAAGGGGACCCAGACCTCCTGGAAGGGGACCCAGACCTCCAGGAGAGGACCTAGACCTCTTGGAAGGGGACCCAGACCTCCTGGAAGGGGACCCAGACCTCCAGGAGAGGACCTAGACCTCTTGGAAGGGGACCCAGACCTCTTGGAAGGGGGACCCAGACCTCCTGGAGGTGGACCCAAGCAGCCAGAAGAGGCCCCGGTGTACTGGGTACCTTCTGGAGAGGTGGTGGCCCCCCATCCCGAGGTGGTGCAGGTGGTGCCGGGTTCTGGGAGGCAGGAGGCCACGGGGATGGGTTGGATCCTGCTGGTGAGGGTGACGGGGGTCAGGAGCTTCATCATCATGATGTCGTTGTCCTTGGTGGTGGGGTCGTAGTCGGGGTGCGACACCAACTTCTGCACCATCTTCTGCACCTCGCCCCACTCCCGCGTGTAGAGGTTGTGCTTGCCCAGGCGGATGGTGGTGATCCTACGGCAAGACAGGAGGGACGGGTGGGACACGGACACGTGGGGACTGCGGCGTGGCCGTGACACGTGTGGCGTGAGGCCAGGACATGCCTGAGACACGGCATGGCCCCTGAGTGGAACAGGGAGACCACGGTGCGGCCACAGCACGCGGTGGGATGCAGAGTGGGCGGGACATGTGTGGGACACGTCATGGCCCATGTGTGGGACATGGGGTCTCCAGCATGGCCAGGACACACGTGGGACATGGGTTTTGCAACATGGCCAGGACACGTGTGGGACGTGGCATGGCCCACGTGTGGGACACGGGGACTGCAGCATGGACAGGACACGTGTGGGACGTGGCATGGCCCACGTGTGGGACACGGGGTCTCCAGCATGGCCAAGACATGTGTGGGACACGGTGTGGCCCACATGTGGGACACGGGGACTGCAGCATGGACAGGACACGTGTGGGACATGGCACGGCCCACGTGTGGGACACTGGATCTCCAGCATGGCCAGGACACATGTGGGACATGGCATGGTCCACATGTGGGACACGGGGACTGCAGCATGGACAGGACACGTTTGGGACATGGCACGGCCCACGTGTGGGACACTGGATCTCCAGCATGGCCAGGACATGTGTGGGACACGCCATGGCCCACGTGTGGGACACAGGTTCTGCAACATGGCCAGGACACGTGTGGGACATGGCACAAGCCCACGTGTTGGACACGGGGTCTGCAACATGGCATGGCCCACGTGTGGGACACAGGGTCTCCAGCACGGCCAAGACACGTGTGGGACACTGCATAGGAGACGCGTAGACCCCCACGAACCACCGCATGGCCGTGACACACCTGTGGGACCACACCGCGGGACACCCGTGGACCGCGCAGACCGTGACACGTGGGATCGGGGACCCGCCAGGACACCAAGGGTTGGGTGGCCCATCCCGCTGGTCGTGAGCCGCGTGGGGCATAGCCATCACCCCCTCCCCTCCTTGTCCCCCTTACCCCGGCGTGGTGCAGTGGGCCGCCGTCACCACCCACTGCCTGGCCACCAAGACGCCGCCGCAGTAGAGCTTGTACATGTCCAAGATGGCCGCCTGCCAAGGCTGCGAGTGGGGCTCGCAATCCATGCCCCCCACCACCCGCGTTTCACCCGCCGCCGGCGACCCTGCGAAGGGAAACCGCCCCC
>NW_009646419.1:9612-10019 GCF_000708025.1 Charadrius vociferus
TCACAGCAGTGGGTCATTCCTCCCCACGGAGGAGAGTTGTGGGGCCCCACGGAAGTGGGTCAAGGCTCCACGTGACTGTGGGTCACGGTTCCCATGGCCATGGGTTGGAACCGCCCATGGGTGTGGGTCCCCCCTCCGTGTGGGGACACGTGCCACGGGCCCCACAGATAAAGGAAATGGGTCCCATGGGCGCGGGTCATTGCTCCCCATGGACATGGGAGGTGGGGCCCACGGAGAGAGGTGGTGGGGCCCACGGACATGGGAGATAGACCTCATGGAGAGAGGTGGTGGGGCCCACGGAGAGAGGTGGTGGGGCCCACGGACATGGGAGATAGACCTCATGGAGAGAGGTGGTGGGCCCCATGGACATGGGTGGTGGGCCCCACGGAGGGGGGTGGCGGGCCCCA
>NW_009646419.1:10196-12067 GCF_000708025.1 Charadrius vociferus
ACTCCTCATGGAGATGGGTGGTGGGGCCCACGGAGAGAGGTGGTGGGGCTCACGGACATGGGAGGTAGACCTCATGGAGAGAGGTGGTGGGCCCCATGGAGAGAGGTGCTGGGCCCCACGGAGGGAGGTGGTGGGCCCCATGGACAGAGGTGCTGGGCCCCACGGAGGGAGGTGGTGGGCCCCATGGACAGAGGTGCTGGGCCCCACGGAGGGAGGTGGTGGGCCCCATGGACAGAGGTGCTGGGCCCCACGGAGGGAGGTGGTGGGCCCCATGGAGAGAGGTGGTGGGCCCCACGGACATGGGTGGAGGTTCCCTATGGAGAGGCTGGATGAGGACGGGAGGTGGAGGAGGGAGGGATGGATGTGGGGAAGAAGGGATGGGACCAGCACGGAGAAGGAGGGTGGGATGGGAGACCACGGCCGGAGGGATGGAGGAGAAGACCCGGAGAAGGAAGGAAGGAAGGATGGAGGAAGAACGGAGAAGGAGGGACCGGGGGGAGCATGGAGAAGATGGGATGAGCTGGGATCAAGGGGTGGAGGAAACCTGGAGATGGAGGGAAAGATGGAGGTCAGGGATGGAGGAAACCTGGAGAAAGAAGGATGGAGATGAAGGATGGAGGAAACCTGGAGAAGGAGGGCAGGTTGGAGGTCAGGGGTGGAGGAAACCTGGAAGAAACCTGGAGAAGGAAGGAAGGATGGACATCAGGGATGGAGGAAACCTGGAGAAGGAAGGATGGAGGTCAGGGACGGAGGAAACCTGGAGAAGGAAGGAAGGATGGAGATTGGGGATGAAGGGAACCTGGAGAAGGAAGGAAGGATGGAGGTCAGGGATGGAGGAAACCTGGAGAAGGAAGGAAGGATGGAGATTGGGGATGAAGGGAACCTGGAGAAGGAAGGAAGGATGGAGGTCAGGGATGGAGAAAACCTGGAGAAGGAAGGAAGGATGGAGGTCAGGGATGGATGAAACCCGGAGAAGGAGGATGGAGATCAAGGATGGAGGAAACCCAGAGAAGGGAGGAAGGATGGAGGTCAGGGATGGAGGAAACCCGGAGAAGGAAGAAGGAGATCAAGGGTGGAGGAAAGATGGAGGTCAGGGATGGAGGAAACCTGGAGAAGGAAGGACAGCTGGAAGTCAGGGATGGGTGGAAGGGTCAAAATTCAGGAAGGACGGAGATCCGGGACAAAGCAAACCAGAAGGAGGGAGGGACGGTAGAAGGAACGACCCTTCTCCTTCTCCTTCTCCTTCTCCTTCTCCTTCTCCTTCTCCTTCTCCTTCTCCTTCTCCTTCTCCTTCTCCTTCTCCTTCTCCTTCTCCTTCTCCTTCTCCTTCTCCTTCTCCTTCTCCTTCTCCTTCTCCTTCTCCTTCTCCTTCTCCTTCTCCTTCTCCTTCTCCTTCTCCTTCTCCTTCTCCTTCTCCTTCTCCTTCTCCTTCTCCTTCTCCTTCTCCTTCTTCTTCCAAACCACCACTACTTCTCCGCTGGGCAAAAAAAAAAAAACCCAAACCCCCAAACCCTACAAAACCAGTCCCAACTGGAGCGTCTTCTCCACCTCCGTGGTGGCGGTGGCGCCTCTCCGGTCCCCTCCCACGGGAAACTCGGGGGTTTTATAACGGCGTCGGGGCACTGCCCCGGTCCCACCCCGGAGGTTTAGAGTTGGAGGCGTCTTTTTCGCCCGAGATCGAAGACGCCAACTTGGGCGCCTCCTTCTTCGTTAATCCTTTCGGAGCGTTTCCTCGGGGGCACCGCCTCGGCCTTGCTTCACCGGTCGGGAGGCGGAGCCAAAGAGCCGATTGGTGGGTTGGTTTTCCTCTTCCATTGGTGGGGAGGAAGAAGACTGGGAGGAACTGGGAGAGGTGGAGGTTGGGGGGTGGG
>NW_009646419.1:12776-16282 GCF_000708025.1 Charadrius vociferus
TATGGGCCGGCTGCTTTGGCCAGCCAAGGAGTCCCATTGGCCACCCAGTTTGGAGACCACCTCCTGCTGGTTGGCCAACCAGCTCTGGAGACCAGCACCTGCTGGTGGCCAACCAGTTTAAAGACCACAACATGGTGGTTGCCAACCAGTTTGGAGACCACCACCTGCTGGTGGCCAACCAGCTTCAGAGACCACCACCTGCTGGTGGCCAACCAGCTTCAGAGACCACCACCTGCTGGTGGCCAACCAGTTTGGAGACCACCATGTGGTGGTGGCCAACCAGTTTTGGAGACCACCATGTGCAGGTGGCCAACCAGTCTGGAGATCACCACCTGCTGGTGGCCAACCAGTTTGGAGACCACCATGTGGTGGTGGCCAACCAGTTTTGGAGACCACCATGTGCAGGTGGCCAACCAGTCTGGAGATCACCACCTGCTGGTGGCCAACCAGTTTGGAGACCACCATGTGCTGGTGGCCAACCAGTTTGGAGATCACCACCTGCTGGTGGCCAACCAGTTTGGAGACCACCATGTGCTGGTCAACCAAATGATGCTATCAGCCCATGCTGATTGGCTGGCCAGCTGTGGAGACCATCTGATTGGCCAACCACCTTTGGAGACCCTCCCTCATGGCTTGGTCGGCCATCTTGGAGGGCCGGAGCAGAAGCCTGAAGCTGTGGCCCGTGGTTCTCCAGCGCTTTCGTGGTGCGTCTGTGTGACCGGGGTCGACACACGCCTGCACACGCGTGATGAGGCACCTCCACACGCCCACGACACGTGTCCATGCGTCCATGACACATGGCCACGACACAGGTCCACGTGTCCACAACACGCACCTGCACATTCACAACACACGTCCATGACACACCTCCACACGTCCACAACACGTGTCCACACGTCCACAACACATGTCCACACGTCCAGGACACACGTCCACACATCCATGACACATGTCTACATGTCCATCACACACCTCCATGATACACATCTACCTCCATGACAATGTCCACACATCCACAACACACGTCCACATGTCCACAACACACATCCGCACATCCATGACATGTGTCCACATGTCCACATGTCCACGACACATGTCCACATGTCCATGACATGTCCATGACATGTCCACAACACACATCCACGTGCCCACATGTCCATGACACACGTCCTCACATCCATGACACGTCTGCGTGTTCACAACACATGTCCACGCGTCCACACATCCACAACACATGTCCACATGTCCACACATCCGTGACACATGTCCACAACACATGTCCACACGTCCATGACACATGTCCACATGTCCACAACACACATCCACACGTCCACAACAGATGTCCACATGTCCACAACACGTGTCCACACATCCTCATGTCCACAATACATGTCCGTGTGTCCACAACACACATCCACACGTCCATGACATGTGTCCGTAACACATGTCCACATGTTCACAACACATGTCCACAGGTCCAGATGTCCACCAAACTTGTCCACGTGTCCACAACACACATCCACACGTCCATAACACATGTCCACATGTCCACACGTCCATGAGACATGTCCACATGTCCACAACACATGTCCACACGTCCATGACACTTGTCCACATGTCCATAACACATGTCCACACGTCCATGACACATGTTCACATGTCCACAACACACGTCCACACGTCCATAACACGTGTCCACATGTCCACACGTCCATGACACATGTCCACATGTCCATAACACATGTCCATACGTCCATGACACATGTTCACATGTCCACAACACACGTCCACACGTCCATAACACGTGTCCACATGTCCACACATCCATGACACATGTCCACATGTCCATAACACATGTCCATACGTCCATGACACATGTTCACATGTCCACAACACACATCCACACGTCCATAACACGTGTCCACATGTCCACACGTCCATGACACTTGTCCACATGTCCATAACACATGTCCACACGTCCATGACACATGTTCACATGTCCACAACACACGTCCACACGTCCGTAACACGTGTCCACATGTCCACACGTCCATGACACATGTCCCCACCACACGTCCCCACGTCCCCACCGGCCGTTTGTCCACCCGGGGCCACCCGCCCCCGCGCACACCCGTGTCACGCACACCGGCGCCAGGGGGCGCCGTCCCTCCGTGTCCCTTACACGTGGCATGGGGTGGAGCTTCTGGGAGTGGGGGGCGTGGCCAAGCGGCGGGAGGGGCGGGGCTTACCACCCCCTCCTTCTTCTGGGGCCATCCCACCCGGTCCCACCAGCTGGAGGTGGTGTAAACAGGGGCGGTGCGGCTTCTCGGGAGGGGCCCAACTGGTTCTGGTGGTGGTGGTGGTGGTGGTGGTGGCAGCGGCGGTGGCGATGGGGGGGGCCTCGTTAGCAGCCGCCTCATTAGCGAGCTCTTAATTAATGCCAATTAGGGCGCCCACGCGCTCCCGGGAGGTGCCATCTCCCTACTTCACTCCCGGGTCACATAACCCCGACTGCCCCGTGGGGTGTCACCACCACGCGGTGGTGGGGCCGTGGGGTGGTCTCATGGTGGTGGTGGTGGTGGTGGTGGGATGACACTTGGGACCGCGGGGTGGTGGCCGTGGCCTCCAGAGGTGGACACGCGTGGTGGTGACACGCCAACCGTGGCCACCAGGTTGGACATAGGTGGTGGTGGGTCACCAACCACGGCTTCCTGTGCTGCACGTGGGGGTCCTCCAGGCTCAGACACGTGTGTTGTGCTGCTGTGGACATACGTGGCTTACAGATGTGGACGTGTGTTCTCCAGACCTGGACACATATGTCCTCCAGACCTGGACACGTGTCCTCCAGACCTGGACATACACGTCCTCCAGACCTGGACATGTGTTCTCCAGACATGAACACACATGTCCTCCAGACCTGGACACATATTCTCCAGACCTGGACACACGTGTCCTCCAAACCCGGACACGTGTCCTCCAGACCTGGACATACACGTCCTCCAGATCTGGACATGTGTTCTCCAGACATGGACACACGTGTCCTCCAGACATGGACACATGTTCTCCAGATCTGGACACGTGTGTCCTCCAGACCTCAACATAAGTCTTCCAGAGCTGGACATGGGTTGCCTGTCAGCACCAGACGTGTGGTTGCAGGTTGCCACCGTGGCCACCAGCATCAGACACCCATGGCCATGAGTCGCCCACCATGGCCACCAGCACCAGATATGCGGTTGGAGGTTGCCCCCATGGCCACCAGCACCAGATCCCTGTGGCCACGAGTGACCCACCATGGCCACCAGCACCAGATATGTGGTTGGAGGTTGCCCCCATGGCCACAAGCAACAGGTGTATGGCTGCAGGTTGCCCCCATGACCACCAGCACCAGATACTCGTGGCCATCAGTGGCCCACTGTGGCCCCAAGTACCAGATACCTGTAGCCATGAGTTGTCCACCATGACTATGAGCACCAGTTATGTGGTTGGAGGTTGCCCCCATGGCCACC
>NW_009646419.1:17141-21216 GCF_000708025.1 Charadrius vociferus
TCGTGGATCCAGGGGGTGAACTGGCAGACGCGGGTGTAGACGCCCGGTTTGCCCCGTTGGCCGCAGACCTGCATCCCCCACGAGACGATGCCCTGGAGCTCCTCCCGACACACCAAGGGACCCCCCGAGTCACCCTGGTGGAGAGAGAAGAACCCCCATGAGATGGGACCCCAACGATCGGGGCCTTCAAGCACCCCCACTTCTCCCCCGGCCAGCTTCCACCCCACGGCGATCCCTCAGGACTCATGGTTCCACCAGGACCACCATGGGCTATGGGGTCAGGGCATGGAGGCCACCATGGGCTATGGGGTGAAGGCATGGAGACCACCATGGGCTATGGGGTCAAGACATGGACACCATGTCCTATGGGGTGAAGGCATGGAGACCACCATGGGCTATGGGGTCAGGGCGTGGAGACCACCATGGGCTATGGGGTGAAGGCATGGAGACCACCATGGGCTATGGGGTCAGGGCATGGAGACCACCATGGGCTATGGGGTGAAGGCATGGAGACCACCATTGGCTATGGGGTCAGGGCGTGGAGACCACCATGGGCTATGGGGTGAAGACATAAGGACCATCATGGCCTATGGGGTGAAGGCATGGACACCATGTCCTATGGGGTGAAGGCATGAAGACCACCATGTTCTATGAGGTCAAGGCATGGAGACCACCATGGGCTATGGGGTCAAACCATGGAGACCACCATGGGCTATGGGGTGAAGGCATGGAGACCACCGTGCCCTATGGGGTCAAACCATGGAGACCCCGTGTCCTACAGGGTGTTGGTCCCGAGGCCCCTATAGCCTGAGGAGGTCCCTACAGTGCTGTGGGGTCCCTATAGCACCCAGGGTGTTCCTATAGCTCTTGGGGGTCCCTATAGCAGCCAGGGTTTTCCTATAGAGGTTGGGGGTCCCTACAGCACCCAGGGTGTTCCTATAGCACTTGGGGGTCCCTATAGCACCCAGGGTGTTCCTATAGCTCTTGGGGGTCCCTACAGCACCCAGGGTGTTCCTATGGCACTTGGGGGTCCCTATAGCACCCAGGGTGTTCCTATAGCACTTGGGGGTCCCTATAGCGCCCGGGGTGTTCCTATGGAGCTTGGGGGTCCCTCTAGCACCCGGGGTGTTCCTATGGAGCTTGGGGGTCCCTATAGCACCCACGGTGTTCCTATAGGGGTTGGGGGTCCTTATAGCACCCAAGGTGTTCCTATAGGGCTTGCGGGTCCCTATAGCACCCAACGTCCCTATGGAACCCAGGTGGCCCCTATAGCCCCTGGGGGTCCCCATGGTGCTCGGAGGGGTCCCTACAGCCGCCCGTGTCCCCACGGCCAACACACCACCCGGTTGAGGTTCCTCAAGACCAAGCCGGCTGGTTGGCCCCCAACATGGGTGTCCTCTCCAGGGTGGGGCGGGTGGAGCCCCCCGGACCCCGCCCCACTGGGAGGTGTGGGGCAGCCCCCCACCTCCCCACCCCATACCCACCTGGCAGGAGTCGGTGCCTCCCGAGGTGACACCGGCGCAGAGCATGTTCTTGGTGATGCCTTTGGGGTAGAGCTTGCCGCACTGCTCGTTGGTCATGGTGTAGACCACGCCGCACTGGAGAACGTCGGGGAAGTACCCTGGGGACAACGGGGACAGCGTCAGGGGACACGGAACACACCTCTGAGGGTGCCGGGGGTGGTGGCACCCATGGGAGGTGGCCTCAAGGTGAGGGGACCCTCAGGGACGCCCTGAGATGTCCTCAAGATACTGAGATGTCCCCAAGACACTGAGATGTCCCCAAGATGTTGAGATGTCCCCAAGATGCTGAGATGTCCCCAAGATGCTGTGACATTCCCAAGACACTGAGATGTTTCCAAGAAGCTGAGAGATGCCCAAGACACTGAGATGTCCTCAAGACTCTGAAATGACCCCAAGATGCTGAGATGTCCCCAAGATGCTGAGATGTCCCCAAGACCCTGAGAAGTCCCCAAGACGCTGACATGTCCCAAAGACGCTGAGATGTCCCCAGATGCTGAGATGTCCTCAAGATGCTGAGATGTCCCCAATATGGTGAGATATCCCCAAGATGGTGAGATGTCCTCAAGACACTGAGATGTCCCCAAGACCCTGAGAAGTTCCCGAGACCCTGAGAAGTCCCCAAGACGCTGAGATGTCCCGAAGATACTGAGATGTCCCCAAGACACCGAGAGACCCCAAGACCCTGAGATGTCCCCAAGACGCTGAGATGTCCCCAAGACGCTGAGATGTCCCCAAGATGGTGAGATATCCCCAATATGCTGAGATGTCCCCAAGATGGTGAGATGTCCCCAAGACCCTGAGAAGTCCCCAAGACCCTGAGATGTCCCGAAGATACTGAGATGTCCCCAAGACACCGAGAGACCCCAAGACATTGAGATGTCCCCAAGACCCTGAGAAGTCCCCAAGACCCTGAGAGACCCCAAGACACTGAGATGTCCCCAAGACGCTGAGATGTCCCCAGGTCCCTCGAGGAGGCCCTCACACGCAACCAGAAGATATTTCCACCTACCTTCGGGGCTGCTGGTGCTGCCCCAACCCGACACGATGCACTCGGTGTTGGGTGGAGGACAACGCTTTGGGAGGGCCACCGGGTGGACGTGGTCGGTGAAGCGGACCGGCTTCTGGAGCTTCAGGAGCATGATGTCACTGTCATGGCTGGTGGGGTCATAGTTGGGGTGGACGAAGGCCTTGGCTGAGTTGATGCACTGCTCCGTCCCCTCTTTGGTCTTCAAGCTGTGGTCACCCATGCGGATGGGGATGGGGCTGGAGAACGAGGTGGAGAAAGGACCACGGTGAGGTTCTCTGGTGGACGTGGCCAGAGAAGGTCCACATGGTGGTGGTGGTGGTGGCGATGGTGGTAGTGGTGGTGGTGGGGAAGAGTTTGAGGGAAGTAGGACAAAAAGGATCTTCCACCAGGTGGAGAAAGTGAGGTTGGGAGGTCAAAGTCACCCAAGAGGGTCAGCTGGAAAGTCCTCCCTTGGCCAAGCCCAAGTTGAAGAAGACCTCAGTGATGGTTGTGGTGGCCAACCCAGTCAGATGGTCATTGTGGGAGACCACCTAGATGGTTGTGGTGGCCAACCCAGTCAGATGGGCATTCTGGGAGCCCAACTGGATGGGTGTGGTGGCCAACCCAGTCAGATGGGCATTCTGGGAGCCCAACTGGATGGGTGTGGTGGCCAACCCAGTCAGATGGGCATTCTGGGAGCCCAACTGGATGGGTGTGGTGGCCAACCCAGTCAGATGGGCATTCTGGGAGCCCAACTGGATGGGTGTGGTGGCCAACCCAGTCAGATGGGCATTCTGGGAGCCCAACTGGATGGGTGTGGTGGCCAACCCAGTCAGATGGGCATTCTGGGAGCCCAACTGGATGGGTGTGGTGGCCAACCCAGTCAGATGGGCATTCTGGGAGCCCAACTGGATGGGTGTGGTGGCCAACCCAGTCAGATGGTCATTCTGGGAGCCCACCTAGATGGTTGTGGTGGCCATAGAGGTTCTCCACCCATGGTGAGATGAAGCCCAACCAGGTCCTCCTATGACCAGAGGCCACCTCCAGCTCTTGGTGGACATCTCCGTGGCTTCTCCCAGTAACCCGTGGTGATGGGTACGGGGGACCCCACCCTACCGGGGCCACCCCATGGTCCTTGTCCCCACCCCACCGGGGCCAACCCACCTCTTGGTGTCACAGTGGGCGGCCGTCAGCACCCAGGATTGGCCGATGAGGACCCCACCACAGTGGATGTTCTTCTGAGGACCAAGGAGGACCACCTGGTAGGGATGACGCTTCTTCTGGCAGCTCCGGCCCCCCACGATCCGGTTCTCGTCCCCCACGGCCGCTGCGGGAGCAGAGATGGGGTTCGGCATCAACACGTGCCCTCCCAGCGCCCCCCAGTTCCCTCCCAGTTCCCTCCCAGTTCCCTCCTAGAGGTTCTCCTGGACCACCCACCACCTCCCCGTGTCACCACCATGTCCTCCAAGTTCTCCCTCTCCCTCCCAGTGTCCCCAGTGACCTACCGCTTGCCACCCCTGCCTACCAGTGTCTCCCAGTGACCTCC
>NW_009646419.1:22302-23593 GCF_000708025.1 Charadrius vociferus
GTCACAGGGGGCGGCCGTCAGCACCCAGGATTGGCCGATGAGGACCCCACCACAGTGGATGTTCTTCTGAGGACCAAGGAGGACCACCTGGTAGGGATGACGCTTCTTCTGGCAGCGCCGGCCCCCCACGATCCGGTTCTCGTCCCCCACGGCCGCTGCGGGAGCAGAGATGGGGTTCGGCATCAACACGTGCCCTCCCAGCGCCCCCCAGTTCCCTCCCAGTTCCCTCCCAGTTCCCTCCTAGAGGTTCTCCTGGACCACCCACCACCTCCCCATGTCACCACCATGTCCTCCCAGTTCTCCCTCTCCCTCCCAGTGTCCCCAGTGACCTACCGTTTCCCACCCACTGCCTACCAGTGTCTCCCAGTGCCCTCCCAGTGCCTCCCAGTGCCTCCCAGTTCCTTCCCAGTTCACTTCTAGAGGTTCTCCTGGGCCACCCAGCACGTCCCCATGTCACCCCCCGTGTCCTCCCAGTTCTCCCTCTCCCTCCCAGTGTCCCCAGTGACCTACCGCTTCCCACCCACTGCCTACCAGTGCCCTCCCAGTGCCTCCCAGTTCTTTCCCAACACCGCCTCACTCTCCCTCCCTGGCCCCCAGTGCCTCCCAGTGCCTCCCAGTATCACACACTTCCTCCTTCTGCCTGCCAAGTTTTTCCAGTAGACTCCAGCTCCCTCCCGGCACCTCCCAGTGCCCCCAGTTCCCTCCCAGTACACCCTCAGCACCTTCCAGTTCCCTCCCAGTACACCCTCAGTGTCTCCCAGTGCTTCCCCATCGCTTCCCACGTGCCACCAGTGTGCTCCCAGTGCCCCCAGTTCACCTCCAGCTCCCTCCCAGTGCCCTCTTGTGTCCTCATTCCCTTCCACACCCCTCCAGTGCTCCCAGTACCTCCCAGTGCCCCCCGGTAGCCTTCCCCAGTACCTTCTTTTTCCCTCTTACCCACACCAGTACATGCCCACTGCCTCCCAGTTCCCCCAGTCCACCCACAGCTCCCTCCCAGTACCGGTTCCATGCCGTCTGTTGCCTCCCAACGCTTCCTCTTACCCTCCCACTCACACCAGTATGCTCCCACTGCCTCCCAGTGTCCCCAGTTCACCTCCGGCTCCTTCCCAGTACTCCCCAGTGCCCTCCCAGTGCCTCCTGGGGCCTCCCAGTGTCCTCCCAGTACCTTCCACTCTCTCTCCCTCCACCACCAGTTCCCCAGTTCCCTCCCAGTGCCCTCCGCTGCACTCCCAGTGCCCCCCAGCACATCCCAGTGCTCCCCAGTGACAAGCCAGTGCCCCCCAGTGGCCCC
>NW_009646419.1:25346-28731 GCF_000708025.1 Charadrius vociferus
CCCCCCCAGGGCCTTCCCGGTGCCTCCCAGTGCCTCCCAGTGCCGTCTCAAGCCCTTCCGGTGCCCCAGTCCTTCTTGGGCCAACCCAGTGTCTCCCAGTGCCTCCCAGTGCCTCCCAGTGCCTTCCCAGTGCCTCCCAGTGCCATTCCCAGTGCCTCCCCAGGGCCTTCCCAGTGTCTCCCAGTGCTTCCCAGTGCCTTCTCAAGGCCTTCCCAGTGCCTCCTGGGGCATTCCAGTGCCCCAGTGCTTCTTGGGCCAACCCAGTGTCTCCCAGTGCTGCCCAGTGCCTTCTCAAGGCCTTCCCAGTGCCTCCTGGGGCATCCTCCTGCTTCCCAGTGCTTCCCAGTGCCTCCTGGGGCATCCTCCTGCTTCCCAGTGCTTCCCAGTGCCTCCTGGGGCATCCTCCTGCTTCCCAGTGCTTCCCAGTGCCTCCTGGGGCATCCTCCTGCTTCCCAGTGCTTCCCAGTGCCTCCTGGGGCATCCTCCTGCTTCCCAGTGCTTCCCAGTGCCTCCTGGGGCATCCTCCTGCTTCCCAGTGCTTCCCAGTGCCTCCTGGGGCATCCTCCTGCTTCCCAGTGCTTCCCAGTGCCTCCTGGGGCATCCTCCTGCTTCCCAGTGCTTCCCAGTGCCTCCTGGGGCATCCTCCTGCTTCCCAGTGCTTCCCAGTGCCTCCTGGGGCATCCTCCTGCTTCCCAGTGCTTCCCAGTGCCTCCTGGGGCATCCTCCTGCTTCCCAGTGCTTCCCAGTGCCTCCTGGGGCATCCTCCTGCTTCCCAGTGCTTCCCAGTGCCTCCTGGGGCATCCTCCTGCTTCCCAGTGCTTCCCAGTGCCTCCTGGGGCATCCTCCTGCTTCCCAGTGCTTCCCAGTGCCTCCTGGGGCATCCTCCTGCTTCCCAGTGCTTCCCAGTGCCTCCCCAGGGCCTTCCCAGTGCCTTCTCAAGGCCTTCCCAGTGCCTCCTGGGGCATCCTCCTGCTTCCCAGTGCTTCCCAGTGCCTCCCAGTACTACCCAGTGCCATCCCACTGCCCTCCCAGTAGTTCCTGGGAAATCCCAGTGCCTCCCCAGCACTTCCCAGTGCCTCCCAAGGCATCCCAGTGCCTCCCAGTGCCTCCCACTGCCTTCCCAGTGCCTCCTGGGCCATCCTAATGCCTTCCCGGTGCCTCCTGAGGCATCCCAGTGCTTCCCAGTGCCTCCCAGTCCTTCTCAGTGTCTCTCAGTGCTTCCTGGGGCCTTCCCAGTGCTTCCCAGTGCCACCCGGGGCATGCCAGTGCCTCCCAGTGCCTCCTGGTGCATCCCAGTGCTTTCCCAGTGCCTCCCAGTGCCTCCTGGTGCATCCCAGTGCTTTCCCAGTGCTTCCCAGTGCATCCAGCTTTCCCAGTGCTTCCCAGTGACTTCTGGGGCATCCTAATGCCTTCCCAGTGCCTTCTGAGGCATCCCAGTGCTTCCCAGTGCCTCCTGGGGCATCCTTGTGCCCTGTGGGACACCCCAGTGCCTCCCAGTGCTTCCCAGTGCCTCCCAAGGCATAGCAGTGTCTCCCCGTCCACCCCAGTGCCTCCCAGTGCCATCCCACTGCCTCCCAGTACCTTCTGGAGCATCCCAGTGCTTCCCAGTGTGTCCTGGGGCATCCTAATGCTTTCCCAGTGCTTCCCAGTGTCTCCCAGTACCTCCCAGGGCTTTCCAGTGCGTCCCAGTGCCTCCCAGTGCTTCACAGTGCCATCCCACTGCCTACCAGTTCCTTCCCGGGGCATTCCAGTGCCTCCCAGGACCTCCCAGTGCTTCCCAGTGTGTCCTGGGGCATCCTAGTGTTTCCCAGTACCTCCCAGTCCCTCTTGGGGCTCCCCAGTGCCTCCCAGTGCCTCCTGGGGCATCCCAGTGCCTCCCAGTGCTTTCCAGTGACATGCCACTGCCTCCCAGTAGCTCCCGGGACATCCCAGTACCTCCCAGTGCCTCCCAGGACTTTCCAGTGCTTCCCAGTACCTCCTCAGGCCTTGCAGAGCCTCCCAGTCCCTCCCAGTCCATCCCAGTACCTCCTTCCAGTCTGACCCAGTGCCTTCTGGGGCTTCCCAGTGCCACCCAGTTCCTCCTGGGTACTCCCAGTTCCACCCAGTGCCTCCCATTGCATCCTTGTGCCTCCCAGCATGTCGCAGTGCCTCCCAGTACAACCCAGTATGTCCCATCGCCTTCCAGAGCGTCCCAGTACATCCCAGCGCCTCCCAGCATTTGCCAGTAAATCAGTGCCTCAGTGCTTCCCAGTGCCTCCCAGTTCGCGTCCCAGAAGATCTGAGCACCTCCCAGTGCCTCCCAGTTTGTGTCCCAGTGTCCCTGGGGCAACGCTGTGCTCTGCTGGGGCCTCCCAGTCTATCCCAGTACACCTCAGTGCATCCCAGCGCACCCTCCAGAGCTCTTCTAGGACCTCCCAGTGCCTCCCAGTACCCTTCCTGTCCTTCCCAGTTCATCCCAGGACCTCCCAGTTCATCCCCACACCTATCTGAGCCTTCCCAGTCCATCCCAGTGCCTCCCAGTACACTTCTTGTCCTTCCCAGTTCATCCCAGGACCTCCCAGTTCATCCCCAAACCTATCTGAGCCTTCCCAGTCCATCTCAGTGCCTCCCAGTGCCCTCCCAGTCCTTCCCAGTGCCTCTCAGCGCCTCCCAGTGCCTCCCAGTACCCTTCCTGTCCTTCCCAGTGTCTCCCAGTGCCCTTCCTGTCTTTCCCAGTGCCTCTCAGCGCCTCCCAGTGCCTCCCAGTACCCTTCCTGTCCTTCCCAGTGTCTCCCAGTGCCCTTCCTGTCCTTCCCAGTGCCTCCCAGTACCTCCCAGTGCCCTTCATGTCCTTCCCAGTGCCTCCCAGTGCCCTTCCTGTCATTCCCAGTGCCCTTCCTGTCCAACCCAGTGCCTCCCAGTACCTCCCAGTACCTTTCCTGTCCTTCCCAGTGGCTCCCAGTGCCCTTCCTGTCTTTCCCAGTTCATCCCAGTCCATTCCAGCGCCCTTCCTATCCTCCCCAGTGCCCTCCCAGTCTTTCCCAGTACCTCCCAGTGCTCTCCCAGTGCCTCCCAGTGCCCTTCCTGTCCTTCCCAGTGCCTCCCAGTACCTCCCAGCGCCCTTCCTGTCCTTCCCAGTACCTCCCAGCGCCCTTCCTGTCCTTCCCAGTACCTCCCAGCGCCCTTCCTGTCCTTCCCAGTACCTCCCAGCGCCCTTCCTGTCCTTCCCAGTACCTCCCAGCGCCCTTCCTGTCCTTCCCAGTGCCCTCCCAGTGCCTCCCAGTGCCTCCCAGTTTCCCCCTTCGCCCTCCCCCACAATCCCTTAATGATAGGGCGGGGCCGGGCCCCACCCACCCTCGGCGGGGGGGGGGAGAAAAGGGGACCCCAAAATGGGGGGGCCCCTAAA
>NW_009646419.1:32300-32765 GCF_000708025.1 Charadrius vociferus
CCCCCAGCCAGATGCCACCGGTGGTGACGGCCACCTGCAGACCCATTGTCACCCTGTGGCCCACAGGTCCTTGGCTGTCCCCAAGGTGTCCCCAAGGTGTCCCCAAGCTGTCCCCAAGGTGTCCCCAAGGTGTCCCCAAGCTGTCCCCAAGGTGTCCCCAAGGTGTCCCCAAGCTGTCCCCAAGGTGTCCCCAAGGTGTCCCCAAGGTGTCCCCACACCTCCCCCTTGACCTCTCCCATGACCTTCTCATCAACGTGTCACCCTCGGGGTCGAATGTCCCCATCCCCTCCGTGGCCGATGTCCCTTGAGGTCTCCCTCAGTTGGGGACATTTGGGGACACTCCCCACTGTCACCCCTCCCTTCCCCCTCCCCAGTCCTACAGCTAATTAGAGCCTTAATTAGTCCTAACGAGCTTTCTCCGGCGCCCCAAGAAGGACCCACCACCGTGTCACCGTGTCCCCAACG
>NW_009646419.1:32788-45719 GCF_000708025.1 Charadrius vociferus
CATGTGACCTCGGCTTTCAACCAGGCTCCTAATTAGTGCCGCTAATTCATCAATTCATTAATTAATTGGCTAATTAATGAAGGGTGGGGACGGAGAGTTTGGGAGAAGCAAGCTGCCGGCGCCGAGATTGGGCCGAGGATTCATTATCTCCGTTAATTAGTCTTATTAATGAGTGTCTTATTAATGAATCTTATTAATCAGCCTTATTAATTAGCCTTATTAATCAGACTTATTAATCAGCCTTGTTAATTAAGCTTATTAATTAGGGCCTTTCCCCAGCGCAGGGGGTGGGAGGGGTCTGGTGGGAGATGATGGGGGGATGTTCTCGTTAGCGCTAATGAGGGAGATCCAGTCCAGTATGGTGGTGGGACGCCAAAGCTTACGTGGAGCCATCACCGGCGCCGTGGGTCAAGGAGAAGGTCATGGTGGGAACCCAGACTTTACATGGACCCATCACCGGCGCCGTGGGGCGAGGAGAAGGTTGGTGGTGGGACCCCAAAGCTTATGTGGAGCCATCACCGGCACCATGGGCGAGGAGAATGGTGGTGGGACGCCAAAGCTTACGTGGAGCCATCACCGGCGCCGTGGGTCAAGGAGAAGGTCATGGTGGGAACCCAGACTTTACATGGACCCATCACCGGCGCCGTGGGGCGAGGAGAAGGTTGGTGGTGGGACCCCAAAGCTTATGTGGAGCCATCACCGGCACCATGGGCGAGGAGAATGGTGGTGGGACGCCAAAGCTTACGTGGAGCCATCACCGGCGCCGTGGGTCAAGGAGAAGGTCATGGTGGGAACCCAGACTTTACATGGACCCATCACCGGCGCCGTGGGGCGAGGAGAAGGTTGGTGGTGGGACCCCAAAGCTTATGTGGAGCCATCACCGGCACCATGGGCGAGGAGAATGGTGGTGGGACGCCAAAGCTTACGTGGAGCCATCACCGGCGCCGTGGGTCAAGGAGAAGGTCATGGTGGGAACCCAGACTTTACATGGACCCATCACCGGCGCCGTGGGGCGAGGAGAAGGTTGGTGGTGGGACCCCAAAGCTTATGTGGAGCCATCACCGGCACCATGGGCGAGGAGAATGGTGGTGGGACGCCAAAGCTTACGTGGAGCCATCACCGGCGCCGTGGGTCAAGGAGAAGGTCATGGTGGGAACCCAGACTTTACATGGACCCATCACCGGCGCCGTGGGGCGAGGAGAAGGTTGGTGGTGGGACCCCAAAGCTTATGTGGAGCCATCACCGGCACCATGGGCGAGGAGAATGGTGGTGGGACGCCAAAGCTTACGTGGAGCCATCACCGGCGCCGTGGGTCAAGGAGAAGGTCATGGTGGGAACCCAGACTTTACATGGACCCATCACCGGCGCCGTGGGGCGAGGAGAAGGTTGGTGGTGGGACCCCAAAGCTTATGTGGAGCCATCACCGGCACCATGGGCGAGGAGAATGGTGGTGGGACGCCAAAGCTTACGTGGAGCCATCACCGGCGCCGTGGGTCAAGGAGAAGGTCATGGTGGGAACCCAGACTTTACATGGACCCATCACCGGCGCCGTGGGGCGAGGAGAAGGTTGGTGGTGGGACCCCAAAGCTTATGTGGAGCCATCACCGGCACCATGGGCGAGGAGAATGGTGGTGGGACGCCAAAGCTTACGTGGAGCCATCACCGGCGCCGTGGGTCAAGGAGAAGGTCATGGTGGGAACCCAGACTTTACATGGACCCATCACCGGCGCCGTGGGGCGAGGAGAAGGTTGGTGGTGGGACCCCAAAGCTTATGTGGAGCCATCACCGGCACCATGGGCGAGGAGAATGGTGGTGGGACGCCAAAGCTTACGTGGAGCCATCACCGGCGCCGTGGGTCAAGGAGAAGGTCATGGTGGGAACCCAGACTTTACATGGACCCATCACCGGCGCCGTGGGGCGAGGAGAAGGTTGGTGGTGGGACCCCAAAGCTTATGTGGAGCCATCACCGGCACCATGGGCGAGGAGAATGGTGGTGGGACGCCAAAGCTTACGTGGAGCCATCACCGGCGCCGTGGGTCAAGGAGAAGGTCATGGTGGGAACCCAGACTTTACATGGACCCATCACCGGCGCCGTGGGGCGAGGAGAAGGTTGGTGGTGGGACCCCAAAGCTTATGTGGAGCCATCACCGGCACCATGGGCGAGGAGAATGGTGGTGGGACGCCAAAGCTTACGTGGAGCCATCACTGGCGCCGTGGGTCAAGGAGAAGGTCATGGTGGGAACCCAGACTTTACATGGACCCATCACCGGCGCCGTGGGGCGCGGAGAAGGTTGGTGGTGGGACCCCAAAGCTTATGTGGAGCCATCACCGGCACCATGGGCGAGGAGAATGGTGGTGGGACGCCAAAGCTTACGTGGAGCCATCACTGGCGCCGTGGGTCAAGGAGAAGGTCATGGTGGGACTCCAAAGCTTACATGGAGACATCACCGGCGCCATGGGGTGAGGAGAAGGTTGGTGGTGGGACCCCAAAGCTTACGTGGAGCCATCACTGGCGCCGTGGGTCAGGGAGAGGGTTGGTGGTGGGACCCCAAAGCTTACATGGAGCCATCACTGGCGCCGTGGGTCAAGGAGAAGGTTGGTGGTGGGACCCGAAACCTTATGCGGACCCATCAAGGTTCCAGCCCCAGAGATGTGGGTCAAGGAGAAGGTTGATGGTGGGACACCAAACCTTACATAGACCCATCACCGGTGCCGTGGGTCAAGGAGAAGGTTGGTGGTGGGAAGCTGAACCATATGTGGACCCATCACCGGCGCCGTGGGTCAAGGAAAAGGTCATGGTGGGACCCCAAACCTTACATGGAGCCATCACCGGTGCCGTGGGTCAAGGAGAAGGTTGGTGGTGGGACCCCAAAGCTTACATGGACCCATCACCAGCACCGTGGGTCAAGGAGAAGGTTAGTGGTGGGAAGCCAAACTGTACATGAACCCATCAACATTCCGGCCCCAGAGATGTGGGTCAAGGAGAAGGTTGTGGTGGGACCCCAAACCTTACATGGAGCCATCCATGTGTCATGGCCCATCACCAGTGCTGTGGATCAAGCAGCTGGTCGTGGTGGGAACCCAAACCTCCCGTGGACCTGTCCACGTGCCACGGCCCATCCTCAGCTCCGTGGCTGAAGCTGGAGGTAGTTATGGAGAACCTGGACCTTGTGTGGACCATCCACGTGCTGTGGTCATTCCCTGGTTTAATGGCTTGGGCTGGAGATAGGGAGGAGGAACCAAAATCTCCCATGGACCCGTCCACGTGGCAGAGCCTGTCCTCAGCTCCATGGCTGAAGCATGAAGTAGTTATGGAGAACCTGGACGTTGCGTGGACCATCCACGTGCTGTGGTCATTCCCTGGTTTAACGGCTTGGGCTGGAGGTGGTAGCTTGGGTTGGAGATAATGGAAGAACCCAAACCTCCCGTGGACCTGTCCACGTGCCACGGCCCATCCTCAGCTCCGTGGCTGAAGCTGGAGGTAGTTATGGAGAACCTGGACCTTGCGTGGACCATCCACGTGCCGTGGTGGTTCCCTGATTGAACGCCTTGGCTCGAAGGAACCCGAGACTTGCCTGACCTCATCTCACCCCCTGGTTGAACCCAAAGCCTCCCCAAGACCCTCCTTTCCCCCGCCGCCACCCGGGAGGCGGCTGAAGGGATGTCACCCACCCCACCCCTCCCCTTGTTGTCACCCCCCGCCAGGTGCCACCCTTACTTGGCAGGAATCGATGCCCCCCTGGGGGACGCCGGCGCAGAACATGTTGGGGGTGATGGCGTTGCCGTAGGCTCTGGCGCACTTGTCCCTCCCGAAGGTCTGGATGGCGGCGCACTGCAAATTTTTGGGCAGCTTTGCTGCGGTGGGGACACGAGAGAGACACACGCGGTGAGAAGGCGGCCACCGCCGCCACCACCAGCCCCCACGCTGAGGCTTGAGTAGACCTCGTTACCCTTCTGCTAGGGTTCTTCAAGAGGTGGCCCGTGGAGATGCCTCCGTTGGACACAGGTGGGTGACCATGAAGGAAACCCAACCCTGAACCCAACCGGAAGTCATCCTCCATGGGCAGAGTTATGGTGACATCAAGGATGTCCTCGTCCCGTTTTCCCCACCTGAGAAGGTCACCGGGTCTTCTTGGTGACCTTCTCCCCTTGCCGCCTTGCCTCCCTCCACTCCACTTCTTCCATTGAGGTCTCCATCAAGAACCAGTACCTCCAGGGGATTTGGTGGTGCCCCAACCGGAGACGCTGCACCTCGTGCCGTCCCTGGGACACCTCGTGGCCAACCTGATCTTCTTGATGTTGTTGCCGAACTGAACGGGTTTGTTGAGCCTCAGGAGCATGAAGTCGTTGTCGTTCTTACGGGGGTTGTAGGCCGGGTGGACCTGGACCTTTGAGATGGACCTCACTTCTCCCGTCCCGTCCCGTAACGTGTCCGTCCCGATCAACACCCTGAGTTCCCTGCCGGGGAGAGGAGAAAAAGAAGGTCAAGAGATCCCGGTGCCTCCAGAGGAGATGTGGAAAGCCCTGACCTGAAGGGTTGGCCATCAAGGAGATGATCAAGACCTGCCCGTTGGAGTTTCTCCACAGGGCGGAATGAAGGTGACACGGCCGTGGCACCACCTTATCCCATTCCCACCTTGGGGAGGAGACCAGGAAAACGCGGGAACCCCTCGTGGATCGGAGAGTCAGATCTTCTCTAAAGAGCCCTTTGGTGGCTCTCAGGTCCCCTGAGGACCATCTCCACAAAGAAATGCATCTCTTGACCTTCCAGCTCCTCCACCTCCATTTTCCTGGCTCCAGAAGTCCCGCCTGCAACATCTCAGCAACGTTGCCCTCAACCCAACTTCTTGCCGGCTTTTCTTCCCCCTCCCTTGGCTTTTTTACTTATTTATTTATTTAATTTTATTATTTCTCCTCCAAAATGTCCAGCGTCCTCTCACGGGACCTTCAGGAGAAGCTGGGCCGGGAAGGGGGGACCTGTTCCACGCAGTGACGTCACCAGGAAAAAGGAGGTGACTAGACCTCAGAGTGGTTGACTCTCTTAAGGGGTTCGTAGCTGGAGGTTGTCACCCTCCCAAGGACACCTGAGGTCCTCCAGTCTCCACGTGGAGGATGGCGTTGCCTTCGTTGCCCTCTAGAGGTGCCACCGACATCTGGACGTACCCGTGGCTGCAACATCGACATCTAGAGCCACCGGCTGTGGGACACTGCACCTCAGAGATGACATCTGGGGCACAAAGAGCAACCTCTGGAGGTGCCCAACCTCTGGAGGTGCACAACTCAACTTCTGGACACCAAAATCTGGAGGTGCCCACCCCTAGAGGTACCAACCTCTGGAGGCACCAACCTCTGGAGGCACCAAACTCAACTTCTGGACACCAAAATCTGGAGGTGCCCACCCCTAGAGGTACCAACCTCTGGAGGCACCAACCTCTGGAGGCACCAAACTCAACTTCTGGACACCAAAATCTGGAGACGTCCACACCCAGAGATGATGAACTGTGGAGGTGCCCACCCCTGGAGGTACCAACCTCTGGAGGCACCAAACTCAACTTCTGGACACCAAAATCTGGAGACGTCCACACCCGGAGGCAACGAACTCTGGAGGTGCCAACATCTGAGGACACCTCCCCGAGGAACCCCCCCTTTGGAGGCATCAAATCTGGAGATGTTCGCACTCAGAGGCGATGAACTGGGGAGGCACCAACCTCTGGAGGCACCAAACTCAACTTCTGGACACCAAAATCTGGAGACGTCCACAACCAGAGATGATGAACTGTGGAGGTGCCCACCCCTGGAGGTACCAACCTCTGGAGGCACCAACCTCTGGAGGCACCAAACTCAACTTCTGGACACCAAAATCTGGAGACGTCCACACCCAGAGATGATGAACTGTGGAGGTGCCCACCCCTGGAGGCACCAACCTCTGGAAGCACCAAACTCAACTTCTGGACACCAAAATCTGGAGACGTCCACAACCAGAGATGATGAACTGTGGAGGTGCCCACCCCTGGAGGTGCCCACCCCTGGAGGCACCAACCTCTGGAGGCACCAAACTCAACTTCTGGACACCAAAATCTGGAGACGTCCACACCCGGAGGCGACGAACTCTGGAGGTGCCAACATCTGAGGACACCTCCCTGAGGAACCCCCCCTTTGGAGGTACCACCTCGTACCAACATCTGGGCCACTGCCACCAGGAGGACTTTGGTCGTTGAGGGGTGCTGGGAATGGAGCCCCTCGGCTCATAGGGAAGCCAGGTGGGCCACATGACCACTTACCTGATTGGCTGCCTGCAGTGGGCGGCGGTCAACACCCATTGGGCGTCTATCAAACTTCCCCCGCACAGGATTTGACCCCTCTTGATGAGGGCCACTTGGAAGGGACGTTGGGTGATGGAGCAAGGTCTTCCACCGATGATACGGGACTCGTCCTCCTCCGGCACTGGAAGACAAAGCACCGAATGGCACCGGTGGTGGTGGCACCGGTGACGCGTGTCCACCACCAACCGAAAAAAATGCACCTCTTTGGGTGAGAACTTGCCCCCCAAAAAACCCCAAAGAAGTCTTTAAAAAGGCAAAAAGGAAACAAAAAGGGGAAAATATCTATTTTTCACTCTCAAACTCCCCATCGCGACACTCGAAATCATCTTAAACCCCTCCCAAAAACATGGTTTTTAATTTAATTTCATTAATTTTCAATTTCCTGAGTCGCCTATGGCCCTCCTGAGGTCCCACCGGGCTTTTTTGTGGGTCAGAACTTGCCCCCAAAAAACCCAAAGAAGGCTTTAAAAAGGTGAAAAGGAAGCGAAAAGGGGAAAAATATCTATTTTTCACTCTCAAACTCCCCATCGCGACACTCGAAATCATCTTAAAAAAAGCCAAAATCATGGTTTTTAATTTAAGTTTAATTAAATTTCATTAATTTTCAATTTCTTGAGTCACCTCTCGCCCTCCTGAGGTCGCACCGGGCTTTATTGTGGGTCGGAACGTTGTAAAAAAAACCCCAAAAGAGGTATTTAAAAAGGCAAAAAGGAAACAAAAAGGGGAAAATATCTATTTTTCACTCTCAAACTGCCCATCGTGACATTCGAAATCATCTTAAAAAAAGCCAAAATCATGGTTTTTAATTTAAGTTTAATTAAATTTCATTAATTTTCAATTTCCTGAGTCACCTATCGCCCTCCTGAGGTCCCACCGGGCTTTTTTGTGGGTCAGAACTTGCCAAGAAAACCCCAAAAGAAGTCTTTAAACAGGCAAAAAAGAAGCAAAAAGGAAGCGAAAAGGGGAAAAATATCTATTTTTCACTCTCAAACTGCCCATCGTGACATTCGAAATCATCTTAAACCCCCCCAAATCATGGCTCTTAAATTTAATTTTAATTAAATTTCATTATTTTTCAATTTCCCGGGTCACCTATCGGACTCCTGAGAAGAGTCCTGAAAGAAGTCTTTAAAAAGGCAAAAAGGAAGCGAAAAGGGGAAAAATATCTGTTTTTCACTCTCAAACTGCCCATTGCGACACTCAAAATCATCTTAAAACCCCCCAAAATCATAGTTTTTAATTTAATTTCATTAATTTTCCATTTCCCGAGTCACCTCTCGTCCTCCTGAGGTCCCACTGGGCTTTTTCGTGGTGGGTTTTTTTTTTTGAGGAAAAAGAGATGATTTGGGGTTCTGTCGCTATCCAACCATTCGTAGCCACAGACGGAACCTGTCCTTGAAGGTCCGTCCCCCTCCTTGGTGCCCTTGGATGGTGTCCACCAGTTCGGGACCTGACCGACCCCCCCGCTTCCACCCCACGCAGAGGAAGGACCGAGGTGGGAGGTCCCACAAAGAAGAACCATGAGACCACGTCTATCGTGATGGGTGGTGGCCCACGAGGTGTCCCGTGCCACAGGAGGTCACCGGGAGCTCCCGTTTATCTTCCACTGCTTCCACCCCACGTAGAGGAAGGACCGAGGTGGGAGATCCCACAAAGAAGAACCATGAGACCACATCTGTTGTGATGGGTGGTGGCCCACGAGGTGGCCCAGAAGTTACCGGGAGCCCCCATTTATCTTCCACCGCTTCCATCCCACGCAGAGGAAGGACCGAGGTGGGAGGTCCCACAAAGACGAACCATGAGACCACGTCTATCGTGACTGGTGGTGGCCCACGAGGTGGCCCGGAAATCACTGGGAGCTCCCGTTTATCTTCCACCGGTTCCACCCCACGCAGAGGAAGGACTGAGGTGGGAGGTCCCACAAAGAAGAACCAAGAAGAACCATGAGACCACATCTGTCATGACGGGTGGTGGCCCACGAGGTGTCCCGCGCCATGAGAAGTCACCGGGAGCTCCCGTTTATCTTCCACCCCACGCAGAGGAAGGACTGAGGTGGGAGGTCCTACAAAGAAGAACCAAGAAGAACCATGAGACCACATCTGTCATGACGGGTGGTGGCCCACGAGGTGTCCCGCGCCATGAGAAGTCACCAGGAGCCCCCGTTTATCTTCCACCGGTTTCCCCGTGTGCCTCCAGGGAGGGGCAGCCGTTCCCGCCTCGAAGATTCCTCTCCAACCGGAGCTTGGACTCCGCCGGAGGAGATGACGCCACCTGAAAAGAGCTGATGTCTTCTTCCCGGCTCGGTGGGAAAAGCCTGTAGGACCAGCTGGAGATGCCTCCCACCTCCCGCGTGGCTCACGGAGATGGAACAGCGTTTAGAACCGGTTGCGTCAACCCCCAACGCGGGAGAAAAACCTGACGAGAGGAGAAAGGAGGAGAGGAGTTCGCCGGGGAACGGCAGCCCTCGCGTCGCTTCGGGGCTGAAGTGGTTTGGGTCCCACCGGGTCGGTTGAGAAGGAAGAGCGAAAGCCGTCGACTTGGTTTGGAGGGGCTTCGTCTAGTCGTAGCGTAGAAAAAATGGTCTCACCGCCTGAAGTTCCTGCTTCTGACGTGGATCTCCTGATCTTTCCGGTCTCTGGAGGCATCTCCCGAGGCTTTAGGTGGCCACAGAAGCATCTCCCTGGGCTTGAGGTGGCCTCAGAAGTGTCTCCCTGGGCTTGAGGTGGCCTCAGAAGTGTCTCCCTGGGCTTGAGGTGGCCCCAGAAGCATCTCCTGAGGCTGTAGGTGGCCGCAGCACCATCTCCTGAGGCTTTAGGTGGCCCCAGAGGCATCTCCCTGGGCTTGAGGTGGCCACAGAAGCATCTTCTGAGGCTTTAGGTGGCGACAGAGGCATCTCCTGAGGCTGTAGGTGGCCGCAGCACCATCTCCTGAGGCTTGAGGTGGCCGCAGAGTCATCTCCCGAGGCTTTAGGTGGCCACAGAGGCATCTCCCTGGCCTTTAGGTGGCCACAGAGGCATCTCCCTGGGCTTGAGGTGGCCACAGAAGCATCTTCGGCACCTCCTGAGGCTTTAGGTGGCCACAGAGGCATCTCCTGAGGCTTGAGGTGGCCACAGAGGCATCTCCCTGGCCTTTAGGTGGCTGTAAAACCATCTACCGGGGCTTGAGGTGGCCGCAGCAGATGGGCCTCCGCTGGAGTTGCCTGACAGTGATGGTCCTTGGGGACAGGAAGGGACCATTCTGAGAGGCAATGCCACCCCGACCAACGTCAGGCGTCGACAAGATGAGGTGCCCCTCCCCTTGGCAGGATATTTATGATGAATATGGTTTCTGGGCAACCATCTTGAGGTCGTCACCACCTTGAAGCTGTGACCTTCTCGAGGCCGTTGCCATCTTGAGGCTGTCACCATCCTGAGGCCATCATCATCCTGAGACCATCACCATCTTGAGTCTGTCACCATCTTGAGGCCATCATCACCATCTTGAGGCCATCATCACCATCTTGAGGCCATCATCACCATCTTGAAGCTGGGACCTTCTTGAGGCCATTGCCATCTTGAGGCCGTCACCACCTTGAGGCCGTCACCACCTTGAGGCCATTGCCACCTTCAGGCTGTCACTATCTTGAGGTCATCATCACTATCTTGAGGTCTTCATCACTATCTTGAGGTCATCATCACCATCCTGAGGCCGTCGTCACCACCTTGGGGCCGTCGTCACCACCTTGGGGCCGTCGTCACCTTCTTGGGGCCGTCATCACCATCTTGAGGCCATCACTATCTTGAAGCTGTGACCTTCTTGAGGCCATCACCACCTTGAGGCCATCACCACCTTGAGGCCATCGCCATCTTCAGGCCATCACTATCTTGAGGTCATCATCACCACCTTGAGGCCATCACCACCTTGAGGCCGTCACCACGCGGAGCTCCGCTCGGGTGTCCACATGAGGGGAGGCCGAAGCCTTGCGACGTGCTCCTGGTGTCCCTCCTGGCCTCCATCCACAGCCACCCGCAGGCAAAGCCTTCTGGGAACCTCAGGTGGCACCTCTGCCAAGGCCGCTGGAGAAGACCCTTCATGCTGAGTTTTGTCCAAGTGGGAGGAGATGAGATTTATTTTTTTTTTTCATAAAAAAAAGGTGTTTCTTCAAGAAAAAACCTCCTCCCTCCCAAAAAACCCCCACAAAACACGTGCCGTGGGACTTCCAAATGGGAGACATCGAGTCCTTCTCAGAGGTCTTCTCATGGGTGGTGGGGTTGTGTCCCCCATGCGGCCGTCTGGGGCGTTTTGGGCTATTTTTTGGGGAGCTGGGCGGGGGAAATCGTGGCTCCGAGCGTGGACCGCCTCGGCGAAGAGCCGTATGGATGGTGGCGTGGGCAAAGTGGCGCCGGTCGTGCCGTCTGCCTGCGATTGCCTTCCACCGGTGGTTGGGACATTGGAATTTACTGGTGGGACTGGTTTGTGCTGGTGGGGATTACAGCCTGTGACGGGTGGCGATGGGAGACGCCCCGGTTTCAAGTCACCTGGAATTCGCCACTATCCGGTCCCGGCAGCGCTGCCAAATTCGGAGGGTGGGAACCGTCATCCCGTAAAACGCTCATCGGGGAAACATCCCAAGGGCCGTCCGGAAGCCTTTTATAGATGAAGAAGAGGGTTATAGATTCCACCAAGCTCCTTGAAGGCATCTCAGCGGCTTCCCCGAGCTCATCCAGTGGAGAAGTTCTCTCAAGCCGCAGGTTTCCAACTCCACCAAGCTCCTTGAAGGCATCTCAGCCATTTCCCTCAGCTCCCCCAGCGGAGGGGTTATCCCTCAAGTTGCGGGTTTCCGACTCCACCAAGCTCCTTGAAGGCATCTCAGCGGCTTCCCTGAGCTCCTCCAGTGGAGAAGTTCTCTCGCTCCCCGGGTGGGGGGTTTATCCCTCAAGCCACAGGTTTCAAATTCCACCAAGCTCCTTGAAGGCATCTCAGCAGCTTCCTCAAGCTCTCCTGGTGGAGGGGTTATCCCTCAAGCTGTGGGTTTCCGATTCCACCAAGCTCCTTGAAGGCTTGAAGGCATCTCAGCAGCTTCCCCGAGCTCTCCCGGTGGAGGAGTTATCCCTCAAGCCACAGGTTTCAAATTCCACCAAGCTCCTTGAAGGCATCTCAGCCATTTCCCTCAGCTCCCCCAGTGGAGGGGTTATCCCTCAAGTTGCGGGTTTCCAACTCCACCAAGCTCCTTGAAGGCATCTCAGCGGCTTCCTTGAGCTCTCCTGGTGGAGGGGTTATCCCTCAGCAGTGCTTCCGACTCCACCAAGCTCCTTGAAGGCATCTCAGCGGCTTCCTCGAGCTCTCCCGGTGGAGGGGTTATCCCTCAAGCCACAGGTTTCCCCTTCCACCAAGCTCCTTGAAGGCACCTCAGCGGCTTCCCTGAGCTCCCCCGGTGGAGGTGTTATTCCTCAGCAAAGGCCAGTCGGTGGAGATGGTGGATCCTGCCCTGTGGTGGAATCCAGCCTCCGGCTTTCCAAAGGCTACCGGCAACCGAGAGAGCTCTGACTAAATTTGATGGCGCCTCCATCCCAAATGAGCAACGTGGCCCCAAGAAAAGAGTTCTTGGAGAACCGCGGGGTGAATTATCCGACCGTTGAGTCTGGACACCACCACCACGTTCCTTCTCCGCTGGACCTGGGAGTTTCCCATTCGGCTCCGGGGACACTGATTGGGCTTAAAAGGTGCTGAGATGATGTCACCTCCGAGGTCTTTGCATCCAACAGTTCAGGAATCACGGGGAATGTTCTTCCCCACCCCCAACGGAGACCCGTCCGTTGGGGTTCTCCTTCACCCCCCCCCATCATTTTGGAGGCCAGAAGAAAGGACGGGGACGTTCCCATGGAGATGAAACCTCTCCTTTCTTTCCTTCACCCCCTCGGGGTGACTCTTTTTTTTTTTTTAATTTCCTCCTTTTTTTTTGATTTTTTTGAGGAGTGGTTACATTCCTATTTTTGGCAGTTTGTTAGTAAATTTGTATGAGTTTTCATTTTTTTTTTTATTTTATTCCTTATTTAGATGTGACTGTACAGGTGGATTTATTGTTTCTTTTTTTTTTAAGAAGCTTTTTCTTTCCTCCCATAGCAAACCGCGTTTGGAACCCGTGGGCCCTGGCCCAACCCTTCCCCTCGGCAAGTTTCCCAGGAGCCGAGAGGAGGCATCTCCCCATCCTATCCCATCCCATCCCATCCCGTCCCGTCATCGGATGCGTTCCCCTCCAAAGTACCCGTGAAAACCCCTCTCTCCCTGGTGTCTCCATCCCCTCCTTCCACCGGCCACCGGTTGGACTTACGCTCATCGCCTTGGTTGCCCTTCCCCTGGGCTCGCGCCGGCGACGGGGCGGTCAACAACAATCCGGCTGCGAGGATGAAGATGGGGATGAAGCCGAAGGCCCCGCGCTCTTCACGAGCCATTCCTGGGGCGGAGAAACCAAACTGGATCAATCCCACGGCCACCGGAGAGCGGTCGGTGCCACGTAGTTGGGGGGTGGGGGGGCGGCTATGGGGAAGGTCCTCATGGGTGTCCTTCTCGCCTCCCGCGTGGGGTGGAGGTGATGGCACCGAGGTGGCGGTGGTGGTGGTTTGGTGCAC
>NW_009646419.1:60302-60533 GCF_000708025.1 Charadrius vociferus
CTGGTGTCCCCGTCCCCTCCTCCCACCGGCCACCGGTTGGACTTACGCTCATCGCCTTGGTTGCCCTTCCCCTGGGCTCGCGCCGGCGACGGGGCGGTCAACAACAATCCGGCTGCGAGGATGAAGATGGGGATGAAGCCGAAGGCCCCGCGCTCTTCACGAGCCCTTCCTGGGGCGGAGAAACCACACTGGATCAATGTCACGGCCACTGGAGAGCGGTCGGCGCCACGT
>NW_009646419.1:60597-61749 GCF_000708025.1 Charadrius vociferus
CCCCTCCCGCGTGGGGTGGAGGTGATGGCACCGAGGTGGTGGTGGTGGTGGTTTGGTGCACCTTCACCCTTGTTGGGGGGTTCTTGGACCCTCTTCTCCACCCCGTTTCGGTTGAGTTCTGCTCTCCAGTGGCACCAAACCCACCCGGCACGAGCTCAGGAAGGTCCACCTCCCTCCCAGTTCCCCTGGAAGTGGGTGAGCCGAGGGCAAGTGGGAGAGGGTAGGGTGTTCCCACCAAACCCACCCAAACCAGAACCACCACGTGAGCTCTCCCCGCCTGGGGAGGGATGGATGCGACTCGTGGGAAAGAGCCACCGAGAGGTGAGGGCAACATCCACACAGAGATGGGGGAAAGAACCACCAAGAGATGGGGGGACCATCCACTGAGAGATGGGGGAAAGAGCCACCAAGAGGTGGGGGGACCATCCACTGAGAGATGGGGGAAAGAGCCACCAAGAGGTGGGGGAACCAGCCACCAAGAGATAGGGGAACCATCCACCAGGAGATGGGGGAAAGAACCACCAAGAGATGGGGGGACCATCCACCAAGAGGTGGGGGGACCATCAACCAGGAGATGAGGGGACCATCCACCAAGAGGTAGGGGAAAGAGCCACCAAGAGATGGGGGAACCATCCACCAAGAGATGGGGGAAAGATCCACCAAGAGATGGGGGAAAGAACCACCAAGAGATGGGGGAAAGAACCACCAAGTGATGGGGGAAAGAACCACCAAGAGATGGGGGAAAGAACCACCAAGTGATGGGGGAAAGAACCACCAAGAGATGGGGGAAAGAACCACCAAGTGATGGGGGAAAGAACCACCAAGAGATGGGGGAAAGAACCACCAAGTGATGGGGGAAAGAACCACCAAGAGATGGGGGAAAGAACCACCAAGTGATGGGGGAAAGAACCACCAAGAGATGGGGGAAAGAACCACCAAGTGATGGGGGAAAGAACCACCAAGAGATGGGGGAAAGAACCACCAAGAGGTGGGGGGACCATCCACCAGGAGATGAGGGGACCATCTACCAAGAGATGGGGGACGCCCCGGCTGCCCGGTTCCCAACTCCACCCCATAGCGTTCCCCCCCCCACCCCCAACGGACCCCGATCCTGGCCACGGGGATGGACTCACCTACCGGAGGGGAAGGACG
>NW_009646419.1:62009-64294 GCF_000708025.1 Charadrius vociferus
CCCTCTTGTGGCCCCCGGTGCGGGCAGGCGGCGCGGGTGACATGTGCCACTTCTGTTCGCAGCGCCATGGCGCGACACGCCGGCCCCCGGCTGCCCCTGATCGTGAAGAACCTCATCCCAACGCTCAACAGCGTCTTCGACAGCCAGAGGATCACCACCACCGCCTTCTTCGCCGAGGTGAGCAGCGGGTGTCGGGGCCGGGGAGGGGGAAGGCTCAGCGGCGCGGTTGGCTTCCTGTCCGTCCGTCCGTCCGTCTGTCCATCCGGCCAGCCAGCTGTCCACCCGCCCACCCGGCCATCCATCCGTCTGTCTGTCTGCTGCTCCATCCATCTGCCCATCCGTCTATCCTTCTGTCCATCCGTCTGTCTGCCGATCCAGTTGTCCACTTCTCCGTCCATCCCTCTGTCCATCTGTCCGTCTCTCTGCCCATCCGTCTGTCCGTCTGCCTGCTGATCCAGTTGTCCACTTCCCCGTCCATCCCTCTGTCCATCTGTCCATCCCTCTGTCCATCTGTCTGTCTCTCTGCCCATCTGTCCGTCCATCTGTCTGCTGATCCAACTGTCCACTTCTCCATCCATCCCTCTGTCCATCCGTCCACCCCTCTGCCCGTCCGTCTGTCCGTCTGTCTGCCGATCCAGTTGTCCGCTTCCCCGTCCACCCCTCTGTCATCTCGTCCATCTCTCTGCCCGTCCATCTGTCTGCTGATCAAACTGTCCACTTGTCCATCCACCCTTCTGTCCATCTGTCCATCCCTCTGCCCATCCGTCCGTCCGTCTGTCCATCTGTCCATCCCTCTGTCCATTTGTCTGTCTCTCTGCCCATCCATCCGTCCCTCCGTCTGCTGATCCAACTGTCCACTTCTCCGTCCATCCCTCTGTCCATCCATGTCTCTGTCTGCCCATCCGTCCGTCCATCTGCTGATCCATCTGTCTGTCCATCCGTCTATCTGCCCATCCAACTGTCCGTCTGTCTGTCTGTCTGTCTGCTGGTCCCCTGTCTACTTCTCTACCCACCCATCTGCCCAACCATCCGTCTGTCCGTCTGTCCCAGCAACTGTAAGTCTGTCTGGATAGCTGTCCGTCCATCCTTCCATCCATCCATCCATCTGTCCATCTGTCCGTCCATCCGACTGCAATTCTGTCTGTCCAACAGCCTCTCTGTCCGTCTCTCTGTCCCATCCATCCATCTGTACCACCGTCCGTCCATCCGTTCATCTCTCCATCTCCTTGTCCATCAGCCCGTCTGTCCGTCCGTCTGTCCACTCCCCCCCATGTCCCTTTGTCTCTACATCTCTCTGCCCATCTCTGTCTGTCTGTCCGTCCATCCGTACGGCCGTCTCGCCATGCGGCTGTCTTTCCAGTCAGCTGGATAGATGTTTGTCCGTCTGTCCTCCTGCCTATCCGGCCATCCCTCCACCTGTTGATCCATCCCTCCACCCAACTCTCCATCCATCTGTCCATCCTTCTGTCCATCCCTCCATCCACCCATCTCTCCATCCATCTGTCCATCTGTCCATCCGTCCGTCCACACATCTCTCGATCCCTCCGTCCATCTGTTTGTCCCTCCATCTCTCCACCCATCTCTCCATCCATACCTCCATCCATCTGTCCATCCGTCTGTCCATCTCTCCATCCACACCTCCACCCAACTCTCCATCCATCTGTCCATCCGCCTGTCCATCCCTCCACCCATCCCTTCATCCATCTCTCCATCCACCTCTCCATCCATCTGTCCGTCCCTCCACCCATCTCTCCATCCATCTGTCCATCTGTCTGTCCATCTCTCCATCCCTCCATCCATCCGTCCCTCCACCCATCCCTCTGTCCATCCCTCCATCTCTCTGTCCGTCCCTCTAATCATCCCTCCACCCATCTCTCCATCTGTCTCTCCATCCATCTGTCCATCTCTCCATCCCTCCACCTCCTCCATCCACCCGCCCTCCACACACGTGGCCATCACGTCACCCGCCCATGCGTGTGCGCGCGCTACCCCCGGACACGTCGCACGCGTGTGCGAGGACAGGGCTCGGCCCAGGGTGCCACCTCCGAGGTGGGACCCTCAAGGCCTCCCCCCACATGGGGACGTGGCTCATGGGAGGACATCACCGGGCCGGTGGACCTACGTGCCACCTCCCTTTTGGCACCTGACGCCGGTTGCATGTCCCCAATGAGTAACGCCACGGATGTGGGTGAGCGATGGGTGAGGCCACGGCCCGTTGCCAACCCGGCGAGTCGCTTCTGGGTGAGTCAAGGGGGACACCAGGGACATGGGTGCCACTTGTCCTC
>NW_009646419.1:64613-65834 GCF_000708025.1 Charadrius vociferus
GGCGGTTCCTTCCGGGAGATCGAAAGCATCTTCACCGACGGTTCTCCTCCCCCGGGGAGAACCGGGCTTGAGGTCCTACAACGAGAAGGTCCCGAAAGGATTTGAGGCACCGATGGGTCTTCTAAAGCCACCCCAACCTGGTCATCCTCCACGCTGGTGGGACCAGAGCTGCAACGTGGTTGCAGGAGCTCCAGGGATGGTGTGGTGGAACCTCCGTGCTTCTTCAACGGCGCCTTCGGCGGGGCAGGGGAGAGGAGCTGAAGTTGGGAGCAGCTCAAGGCAATTAACAACCTGACGAGCCAATTAAGGGCGGAGAAGCCCAGGAGCTGAGTCCTGACGAAAGGCAAAAGGGTTGATTGGGATGAATCATGGTTTGGAGATGCTGATCTCGCTCTCTGCTGGTGGCAAGAGGAAACCCAGGGCTGAGTTCGGGCCTAAACCTGGAGGTGAAGCTGGAGCTCCTGGAAGGGCGACTGGCCCAGTATAACCACGGAGATGCGGTCTGCGGAGATCCTCAACGAAGAGGTTGTGGCCTTGGGGAGCTCCATCTGGGGAGGTTTGGCCCTGAGGAGATGTCACCTATCAGGATGTCATCCTGTGGAGATCTCGTTCCATGGACTTCTGGTCCGTGGAGACCTAATCCTGCAGGTGAATTCGTGGTGATCTCCACCCATGGAGGTCCCATCCACCAAGATCCTGTCCACCAGCACCCCAGTCCGTGGAGGTCTGGTCCACGAAGGTCCCATCCGTGGAGATCTCTGGTCCATGGAAATCCCGTCCGTGGAGGTCTGGTCCATGTTGATCTCGGCTATGGGGATGCTGTGGGTGGAGATCTTGTCCATGGAGTGTTCATCTCCAGAGATTCTGTCCATGGGGACCTGCCCTATAGACAACCTCAGCCACGGAGGTCCATGGGGATCCCACCCTTCAGGATCCCGTCCATGGGGACCTGCCCTATAGACAACCTCGGCCACGAAGGTCCATGGGGATCTCATCCATGGTGATCCCGTCCATGGGGACCTGCCCTATAGACAATTTCGGCCACGAAGGTCCACGGGGATCCCATCCATGGGGATCCTGTCCATGGGGCCCTGCCCTATAGACAATTTCGGCCACGAAGGTCCACGGGGATCCCATCCATGGGGATCCTGTCCATGGGGACCTGCCCTATAGACAATTTCGGCCACGAAGGTCCACGGGGATCCCATCCATGGGGATCCT
>NW_009646419.1:67446-71489 GCF_000708025.1 Charadrius vociferus
ACATGAGGGGACACATGGGGGGACATGAGGGGACATGAGGGACCATGAAGGGACATGAGGGCACATGGAGGGTCATGAGGGGACACGGGAGACCATGAGGGGACATGAGGGGACACATGGGGGGACATGAGGGGACATGAGGGACCATGAAGGGACATGAGGGGACACAGAGACACAAGGAGGGGACATGAGGGGACATGGGGTGACAGGGAGGGGACATGAGGGACCATGAAAGGACATGAGGGCACATGGAGGGTCATGAGGGGACATGGGAGAACATGAGGGGACACATGGGGGGGACATGAGGGGACAGAGGAGCACTTGAGGGGACAGGAGAGCACGTGAGGGGACATGAGGGGACACAGGGACACGGGGTGGAGGGGACATGAGGGACCATGAAAGGACATGAGGGCACATGGAGGGTCATGAGGGGACATGGGAGACCATGAGGGGACATGAGGGGACACAGGGACACGGGGTGGGGGGGACATGAGGGACCATGAAGGGACATGAGGGGACACATGGGGGGACATGAGGGGACAGAGGAGCACTTGAGGGGACAGGAGAGCACGTGAGGGGACATGAGGGGACACAGGGACACGGGGTGGGGGGGACATGAGGGACCATGAAGGGACATGAGGGCACATGGAGGGTCATGAGGGGACACGGGAGACCATGAGGGAACATGAGGGGACACATGGGGGGACATGAGGGGACATGAGGGACCATGAAGGGACATGAGGGCACATGGAGGGTCATGAGGGGACATGGGAGACCATGAGGGGACATGAGGGGACACATGGGGGGACATGAGGGGACATGAGGGACCATGAAGGGACATGAGGGGACACATGGGGGGACATGAGGGGACATGAGGGACCATGAAGGGACATGAGGGCACATGGAGGGTCATGAGGGGACACGGGAGACCATGAGGGGACATGAGGGGACACATGGGGGGACATGAGGGGACATGAGGGACCATGAAGGGACATGAGGGCACATGGAGGGTCATGAGGGGACATGGGAGACCATGAGGGGACATGAGGGGACACATGGGGGGACATGAGGGGACATGAGGGACCATGAAGGGACATGAGGGCACATGGAGGGTCATGAGGGGGCACAGGAGACCATGAGGGAACATGAGGGGACACATGGGGGGACATGAGGGGACAGAGGAGCACTTGAGGGGACAGGAGAGCACGTGAGGGGACATGAGGGGACACAGGGACACGGGGTCCCCCCCAGCTTACAGTGACAGGGAGGGGACGTGCCACCCCACCACCACCACCACCACCATCATCCCTGTTCCCAGTCCCCTCCCAGATGTCCTCACGGCCCTGAGAGCGCTGTGTCCAGGGTGGCCCCGGGTGACACGAGAGCTGGCAGTGCCTTAGGTGACACGGTAGGTGGCCCTGGTTGACACACAGGGTGGCAGCACCCGTGGGTGGCAGTGCCCTGGGTGACACAAAGAGGGGTGGTGGTGGTGGTGGTGGTGGTGGTGCCCTAGGTGACCCTGGGGGGTGGCCCTGGGTGACGCATGGGTTGGTAGCACCCGTGGGTGGCGATGCCCTAGGTGACCCAGGGGGTGGCTCAGGGGACACGGGTGACACGGGAGCGGTGGCGACGGGTGCCAGCGGTGGCGGTTTCTTGGCTGCGGTGGCAGCGGCCACGTTCCAGCTGTTCCTGGAGTGGTTTGGTGTCACCGCCACGGGGACGGTGACTTCCTGGACCCCCACGGAACTGGCCGGGTCATCTGTGTCTCTGGGAACATCTTGAGTTGTCCCCATGGGCTGCATTGACCCGACCTCCAAAGCCTTCTTGTGGGGACCCCAACGATGTGACAACCGACCCTCCACGGGCGCAGGGAGTGGACCTCCTTAGACCTCCATGGACACGTTAGGTAGACCCTCAATAGATGCCTTGAGCGTGCCTTCATGAACATGTTGGTAGATCCCCGTGGACACGTTGATTAGACCTCCGTGGACATGTTGACCAGACCTCCACAGTCACATTGGCCAGACCTCCGTGGACATGTTTAGTAGACCTCAAGAAACACATTGACCAGACCATCATGGACACGTTGACCAAACCTCCATGAACACGTTGACCAGATGTCCATGAACATGTTGACCAGACCTCCGTGGACACGTTCACCAGACTTCTGTGGTCACATCGATCAGACCTCCGTGGACACGTTGACCAGATCTCCATGAACACATTCACCAGACCGTCGTGGTCACATTGACCAGACCTCCACGGACACACTGACCAGACCTCCATGGTCACGTTGATCAGACCTCCGTGGTCACGTTGACCAGATTACCATGAACATATTCACCAGACCTCCACGGTCACGTTCACCAGACCTCCATGGACATGTTCACCAGACGTCCGTGGTCATGTTGACCAGACCTCCATGGTCACGTTGACCAGACCTCCATGAACACGTTGACCAGACCTCCACGGTCACATTGATCAGACCTCAGTGGTCACGTTGACCAGACCCCCATGGACATGTTCACCAGACCACCGTGGACACGTTGATGAGAACCCAAGAGCCACCTTGACCAACCCTCCGTGGCTGATGGAGTTACCTGTGCCGGAACCCAATGTGGCAACCCACCAGGACCAACTGGCCACCGACACGGAACCCTCCAAGTCCAATCTCCTTCTGGAGCTCCTGAGAGGTGGTTGAACCTCCCCGGGAAGTACTGAGCGAAGAGCTGGATGTCACCCGTGGTCACCGTTGGCCAATGGCAAGCCGTCGCCTTCTCCAACCTCCCGCGGAGATTTGGCCTTGACCCAAAACTTCTTGCCCCACCGCGGCGGCCAGACGAGGTCCACACCCTCCAACGCGCCGTGGGGTGGAGGGGGGAGAGGGAGGGGGAGGAGAAGGAAAGAGGGAGGGTGACACCTTACGCAAGGTGACCGGCGTCGTTCCCTGCCCCGCCGAGGCCACGGGGGACAACACGTGCCGCTGTGACCTCACCAACGTCTCCTCTCTTCCACCGGCCGAAGGGGAAGGGGGTTTGGAGGTCCACCAACCCTTCCGCCGCCTCCTGCGCCCCACGCCGTGCCACGCCCGCGGCTGCCACCGCCTCTCTGTCCCACACCCCCGTCCCCCAACCAAGATGGGACCACGGTGACCCCCACGGAGGGGGAAAAATTCCGCCCCCCCCCGAAATTTGGTCTCTGGTGGGTGACTTCTTCTCGTGGGTGGATGGTCCTCATCGCCAGGGAAGAGGTGAAAGAACCTCCAGATTTACCCCACTGCAGTGGGGTCAACACATCTGCCCCATGGTGAGGTCACCAGGTCTACCTGCAGTGGGGTGAACAGGTCTGCCCCATGGCAGTCTACCCCAAGGTGGGGCCATCAGATCTGCCCCACGGTGGGGTCACCAGGTCTGCCCCGTGGGGAGGTCACCAGGTCTACCTACAGTAGGGTCACCAGGTCTACCTCATTGTGGGGCCAACAGGTCTGCCCCACGGCGGGGTCACCAGGTCTACCTGCAGTGGGGCCAACAGGTCTAATTCATGGGGGTCTACTCTGTGGTGGGACCATCAGATCTGCCCCACGGTGGGGTCACCAGGTCTACCTGCAGTGGGGTGAACAGGTCTGCCCCATGGTGGTCTACCCCAAGGTGGGACCATCAGATCTGCCCCAAGGTGGGGTCACCAGGTCTGCCCCATGGTGAGGTCACCAGATCTACCTGCAGTAGGGTCAATGGGTCTCCCTCATGGCTGGGACAACGGGTTTGCCCCACGGCGGGGTCACCAGGTCTACCTGCAGTGGGGTCACCAGGTCTGCCCCATGGCTGTCTATCCCAAGGTGGGGCCATCAGATCTGCCCCACGGTGGGGTCACCAGGTCTACCTGCAGTAGGGTCTCCCTCACAGCCGGGACAATGGGTCTGCCCCATGGTGAGGTCACCAGGTCAACCCCATGCCGGGGCCAACAGGTCTCCCCCTCCCGCCCAAGACGGTGAGCTGGGGGGGCTTCTCCTGCCCCTCTGAGATGTGGGGCAGCCTGGGAAAAGC
>NW_009646419.1:71592-73513 GCF_000708025.1 Charadrius vociferus
GAGGAGGGTGAGGAAGAGGAGGAGGGTGAGGAGGAGGAGGAAGAGGAGGAGGGTGAGGAAGAGGAGGAGGGGGAGGAAGAGGAGGAGGGGGAGGAAGAGGAGGGGGGGGAGGAGGAGGAGGGGGAGGGGGAGGAGGGGTTGGGGGGGCCCATCCTGTGGCCATCTGGGGTTGGGGGTGGGGGGGATGTGGGGCTGGGGACACACACACACACACATGGGGATTCAGTTCCTTCTCATGGTGTCCTGAAGCCACCAGGTGTATTTGCAGAGGTTGACGTAGACGCCGGGTTTCTTGGGGTCCCCGCAGATACCCGGACCCCAAGAGACGATACCTTGGAGCCGTCCGTCGCACATGAGAGGTCCTCCGGAGTCACCCTGAGGAGGTAAGAAGAGGTGTGTGGGGCGGGGGACGGGGGATGGGATGGGACACGGGGACCAACCCCCCAAAGGATCCCCCTCACCCCATATCTGGGGTGGTTTCAGGGCTACTCCGGTATCTCCACCCACAAAATCCCACCAAAGTCTGCAGAAGGAGAGTTCTTCTCGTTCTCTGGCCAACGGTGGCCCGGGGTGGGTGGTCCTCATCGGGGTGGGGTGGGAGAGGTGAAAGAACCTCCAGATTTACCCCAGGTGGGGGTAATTTGGACCCCTTCCGCTCCCGCTGAGTCACCGGGGAAGTTTCTCCCCTCTGGGATGGGACGTTTTCTCCCCAAATCATACGTTGACCCATGGAGACGGAGGCACCAAGATGGTCTCCTCCCCTCCCCACCGCCCCCAGTGACACCCCTCTCACTTCCCACTTTGCGCCCCCAAAGCCCCCTTAGGTGCTGCTGGTCCGTTCTCCACCCCCAAAAAACTCTTCCCTGGTGGCACCTCGTGGTCCACCACCACAGTCCACGACCACCACCGGTGATGGACCGGACCTTCTACCCACCTGGCAGGAATCCGCCCGACTGCGGGACTCCCCCGCGCACACCATGTTGGGGGTGATGGAGTTGGGGTAGATACGGCGGCACTGTTCTTCCGAGACGATGGTGACTTTGGTGCAGTGGAGGTCCTCGGGGAAGTTGACTGTGGGTGACGGAAGGCACGAGGTCACCCTAGGGGAGGTGGTGGTGGTGGTGGTGGTGGTAGGGAGTGACAGACCGAATGATTCCAACCCGGCCCCAACTTGGACCTCTCGTCCTCTTTACCCCAGAGCTCAACCTTCCTCTTCCTCTTGGTGGCACCAAACAGGAGCTCCAAGACCTTCTGGTGACTTGACCGGCTCACCCAGACGCCGGCTTCCCTTGGGGACCTAACCCTTGTTAGAGGAAGACCGAAGGGACTGGGAGAGGGAGGGTTTTTTTGGGGGGACACACACCTGGGTCCTTGAGGAGAAGACACACATCTAGAAGTTAATCCCACCCCAGATGCGTGGGTTCCTCCGGGAACCGTTCTTACCTTCAGGGCTGGTGGTGGACCCCCAACCCGAGATCTGGCAGGTCTTGCCGGGCACGGGGCAGTGAGAAGCCAACGGCAGCGGCTTCACCTGTTTGTTGACGTGGACGGGGAGGAACAACTTGATGAGCATCAGGTCGCCATCTTTGTTGGTCTCGTTGTAACGTGGGTATTTGAAGACCTTGGCTGAACGACGTCGTTGTTCGGTGTTACCCGAATCTTTGTGGTTCCGGCCCCCCAACCGTACGTTGATGAAACTGATGGAGCCAAAGACGCAGCGGGTTGGTGGGGAGGGTTGGGGAGTCCACGTTGGACACGGGGGGACCACGGAGACCCACACAAAGCAGAGGAGGCAGAGTCAGAGCCGCGGTGCCAGAAGGCGGTGAGAAGGGCAGAAGAAGCAAAAAGAGGAAACGGGGCAGAATTAAGGACGTGGCTTCTCCACCCCCCACCCCCCCCCCCCACAAAACACAAAAGGGGC
>NW_009646419.1:73563-75240 GCF_000708025.1 Charadrius vociferus
AAAAAAAAGGGGCAGAGTTGAGGTTCTACACAGGTGGAAAAGGGACAGGGTGAAGCCCCCTGAGATGCCACCACCCCTCCCATCCTGCTGGGTTGGAAAGCAGGACCCCAGGTGCCACCCGGGGGTTGATTCCTGGTTGGAAGACCCCGTTGACCTCAACCCATTGACACCCAAACCCACCGTGGCCTCTTACCCCGGGACGTGGCAATGGGCGGCCGTCAACACCCAGTTCTTGTCCACCAGAGTCCCTCCGCAGATGAACCTCTCGCCTTTGAAGAGGGCGGCCTGCCAGGGCAGGTCGCAGGAGGTCCCCTCGATCACCCACAGGACGTTCCTCGAAGCTGTGGGGACAAAGGGACGTGGTACAGAGGCGGAGGGGGACACACACGGGTGGGTCGGGACCTTCCGGTGTGACATGGCCACCCCTAGTGGCCCCATCGCCATGTCCTCCAAGTTCTGAACGTGGAGGTGAAATGGCGGTGGAAGAGGCCAGTTCAGAGTGGGAGAGACCAGGAGGTCCATGGGGTGGACATGGGGCACCTGGGGCAGACGGGGGTCACTGGGGTGAATGGTGAGGTGTCCCATGGATCTTTGGGGCAGCCACGGAGCAGCCGGGTGGACGGGTGGCCCCCGGAGAAGACATGGGGAGGGGGTTCTCACAGGTGGATGTGGGGCCCGTGGGGTGGGCGTAGAGGTCCCCTGGGTTAGACGTATGGTTGGGGACCACCCAAGGTGGACGTGGGGCAGTCCCAGGAGGAGATGTGGGGCGTCTTGGGGGATGGCCACCACAGACAAAGGCCACCAGGGTGGACTTGGTGGCCCCACAGGTAGATGCGGTACCTGTGGGGTGGACATAGGGGGACGGCAGAAGGTGGGAGGTCCTACAAGTGACACCCAAGGTAGAGGTGGGGGTCCTACAGGTGGACATGGGGGTCCCTGAGGCAGACGTGGGGCACCTGGGGAGGACACAGGGGTCCCACAGGTAGATGTGGGGCATCCCAAGGTGGAGATGGGGGTCCCAGAGGTGGACGTGGGGTATCCAAGGTGGACATGGGGGTCCCATGGGTGGAAAGAGGACCCCTGGGGGAAGACACGAGACCCCCTGGAGAAGACATGGGGGTGCCACAGCTGGTTGTGGGGCAGCCAAGATGGACAGGAGGGTCCCACGGGTGGATGTGGGACACCTCGGGGTGAGGTGGGGGTCTCATGGGACATCCAAGGTGGAGGACACGGCTATGCCATGAGTGGACGTGGGGCATCCAAGGTGGGCGTGGGGGTCCCACGGGTGGAGATGGGACCTGTGGGGTAGACACGGGGGTCCCACGGATGGACATGGGGGTCTCATGGGTGGACGTGAGGCATCCAAGTGGACATGGGGGTCCCACAGGTGAACGTGTGGGTCGCGTGGGTGGACATGGGGCACCCAAGGTGGGTGTGGGGGTCCCACAGGTGGAGATGGGACCTGTGGGGTGGACAGAGGAGCCTCTAGGGCAGACGTGGGGGTCCCAAAGGTGAACATGTGGGTCCTGTGCGTGGACATGGGGCATCCAAGGTGGGCATGGGGGTCCCACGGGTGGAGATGGGACCTGTGGGGTGGACACGGGGGTCCCACGGGTGGACGTGGGGCATCCAAGGTGGGTGTGGGGGTCCCACGGGTGGAGATGGGATCTGTGGGGT
>NW_009646419.1:75860-76602 GCF_000708025.1 Charadrius vociferus
GGGGGAGGGAAAGGAGGAAATGGGGATGGGAAAGGGGAAGGGGAGAAGGGGGAAGGGAGGATGGGAAAAAGGGGAGGGAGGATGGGAAAGGTGGGAAGGGAGGAGGGAAAAAGGGAGGGAGGAAGGAAAAGGAGGAAATGGGGATGGGAAAGGAGGGAGGAAAAGGGGAAGGGGAGAAGGGGAAGGAGGAAGTGAGGATGGGAAAGGGGGGAGGGAGGAAGGAAAAGGGCGGGAGGGAAAGGAGGAAATGGGGATGGACAAGGGGAAGGGGAGAAGGGGAAGGGGGAAGTGAGGACGGGAAAGAGGGGAGGGAGGAAGGAAAAGGGGGGAAGGGAGGAAGGAAAGGGGAGGAGGGAAAGGAGGAAACAGGGGTGGGAAAGAGGGGAGGGAGGAAGGAAAAGAGGGGAAGAGAAAGGAGGAAATGGGGAAGGGAAAAGGGGGGAAGTGAGGAGGGGAAAGGGGGGAGGGAGGACAGAAAAGGGGGAAGGGGAAGGGAAGGACGTACGGGAAAGGGAGGAAACAGAAAGGAGGAATGGAAAGGGAGAAGAGAGGACAGGAAAGGGAGGAAGGGGAAGGGGGAAGGGAGGATGGAGAAGGGGGAAGGGAGGACGGGAAGGAGGAAAGGGGAAGGGAAGGGGGGAAGGAAGGATGGGAAAAGGAGGAAGGGAGGACAGGAAAAGGAGGACGGGAAAAGGGGAAGGGGGAAGTAAGGACAGAAAAAGGGGGAAGGGAGGACAGGAAA
>NW_009646419.1:77521-78392 GCF_000708025.1 Charadrius vociferus
CTCCTGCCGCCGCCGAGGTCGGGGTTTTTATCCGGAGCCGGGAGGAGGAAACGGCTCTTCCTCCGCCTTCTCCTCTAATCCCAGAGCCGTTCCGGAATCTTCCGCCAACCCCCATCCTCACCCCAGAACCACCACCGCCGCCGCCGCCGCCATGCCGTGGGAAAATCCGTAGGTTCGGAGCGGAGGTGGTGGTGGAGGAGAAAGGAGTGGGAGGAGGATGGGTTGGAGGGCCACCAGGATGAGGTTCCGGTGGGTCAACGTCAAAACGTGGCTCCCTGGTGGCTAGCAGGACTATGGGGTGGATGAAGATGGTTGGGGGGCACCAGGAAACCTCTCCAGTGGGGTCAACCCCACAACGTGGCTCTTTGGTGGCGACCAGAACTTGGGGCTGAAGATGGTTGGGGGGTACCAGGACACGTCTCCAGCGGGGTTGACCCCAAAATGTGGCTCCTTGATGGCTTCCAGAACCTCACACTGGAGGAGAAGGGTTGAGAGGACACCAGGACACATCTCCAGTGGGGTCAACGCCAAAACGTGGCTCCTTGATGGCTACCAGAACTTCAGGGTGGATGAAGATGGATGAGGGGCACCAGGAAATGTCTCCAGTGGGGTCAACGCCAAAACGTGGCTCTTGGTGGTGACCAGAACCCGGGGCTGAAGATGGTTGGGGGGCACCAAGACACATCTCCAGTGTGGTTGACCTCAAAATGTGGCTTCTTGGTGGCTCCAAGAACCTTGGGGTGGATGAAGATGGTTGAGGGGCCACCAGGAAATGTCTCCAGTGGGGTCAACCCCAAAACGTGGTTCCGTGGTGGACATGGCATCAAGGGATGGAGAAGATGGTTGAGAAGCCACCAGGACTTTCAGCAGG
>NW_009646419.1:78553-79563 GCF_000708025.1 Charadrius vociferus
CTCCTGCCGCCGCCGAGGTCGGGGTTTTTATCCGGAGCCGGGAGGAGGAAACGGCTCTTCCTCCGCCTTCTCCTCTAATCCCAGAGCCGTTCCGGAATCTTCCGCCAACCCCCATCCTCACCCCAGAACCACCACCGCCGCCGCCGCCGCCATGCCGTGGGAAAATCCGTAGGTTCGGAGCGGAGGTGGTGGTGGAGGAGAAAGGAGTGGGAGGAGGATGGGTTGGAGGGCCACCAGGATGAGGTTCCGGTGGGTCAACGTCAAAACGTGGCTCCCTGGTGGCTAGCAGGGACTATGGGTGGATGAAGATGGTTGGGGGGCACCACGAAACCTCTCCAGTGGGGTCAACCCCACAACGTGGCTCTTTGGTGGCGACCAGAACCTGAGGCTGAAGATGGTTGGGGGCACCAGGACACGTCTCCAGTAGGGTTGACCTGAAAATATGGCTTCTTGGTGGCTACCAGAACTTTGGGGTGGATGAAGATCTTTGGGGGGCACCAGGAAACCTCTCCAGTGGGGTCAACCCCACAACGTGGCTCTTTGGTGGCGACCAGAACTTGGGGCTGAAGATGGTTGGGGGGTACCAGGACACGTCTCCAGCGGGGTTGACCCCAAAATGTGGCTCCTTGATGGCTTCCAGAACCTCACACTGGAGGAGAAGGGTTGAGAGGACACCAGGACACATCTCCAGTGGGGTCAACGCCAAAACGTGGCTCCTTGATGGCTACCAGAACTTCAGGGTGGATGAAGATGGATGAGGGGCACCAGGAAATGTCTCCAGTGGGGTCAACGCCAAAACGTGGCTCTTGGTGGTGACCAGAACCCGGGGCTGAAGATGGTTGGGGGGCACCAAGACACATCTCCAGTGTGGTTGACCTCAAAATGTGGCTTCTTGGTGGCTCCAAGAACCTTGGGGTGGATGAAGATGGTTGAGGGGCCACCAGGAAATGTCTCCAGTGGGGTCAACCCCAAAACGTGGTTCCGTGGTGGACATGGCATCAAGGGATGGA
>NW_009646419.1:79652-87390 GCF_000708025.1 Charadrius vociferus
GCAAAATGTGGCTCCTCATTGGGTGGAAGGACCATGGTTGGCCAAGAGGTGGTGGGATGTGTCTCATGGAGGTCAACCTCAATGGTGGCTCCTGGTTGGCTGCAGAAGGTGGGGTTGGCCAAGAGGTGGTGGAACGTGGCTCCTGGTTGGCTGCAGAACATTGGCCAAGAGGTGGTGGATCATGTCTTATGGAGGACAACCTCAGTGGTGGCTCCTCATTGACTGCAGAACATTGGTTGGGCCAAGAGGTGGTGGGACATGTCTTATGGAGGACAACCTCAGTGGTGGCTCCTCATTGACTGCAGAACATTGGTTGGGCCAAGAGGTGGTGGGACATGTCTCATGGAGGACTACCATGATGGTGGCTCCTCATTGGCTGCAGAAGGTGGTGTTGGCCAAGAGGTGGTGGGACGTGTCTCATGGAGGTCAACCTCGATGGTGGTTCCTCATTGGCTGCAGAAGGTGGGGTGGACCGAGAGGTGGTGGGACGTGTCTCATGGAGGACTACCATGATGGTGGCTCCTCATTGGCTGCAGAACGTGGGGTTGGCCAAGAGATGGCGGGACGTGGCTCCTGGTTGGCTGCAGAACGTTGGCCAAGAGGTGGTGGGACGTATCTTATGGAGGTCAACCTCGATGGTGGCTCCTCATTGGCTGCAGAACACGGGGTGGACCAAGAGGTGGTGGGACGTGTCTCCTGGAGGTCTACCTCGATGGTGGCTCCTGGTCTCTCAACCTTTCTCCTTCCGTCCATCCTCATCTTCGTTCCCCGTCCCCTCCAGCCCCACGGATGTCCCCACGTCCCCCCCACCTCCCACCACGGCCCCACGTTGGGGTGACGTTGGGGACACGTTGACCCCACGGTGGTCATCGTGGCCGTCCCCACAAACCGTTTCTCTCAGTCCCTCCAGAAGGTACTGGAGATATTCCCACATCTCCTCCTCTTCCTCCACACCCCCTCCCTTTACTGGAGGCCTCCCAGTTCCGCCCAGTTCCTCCCAGTTCCCTCCCAGGCCAACCCCAGAAGAACCAGTAGAACCTCCCACTTCCCCTCGGGGGAACGGGTCCTTCCAGTCCCCTGGAAATCCCAGTTGAACCCGACTCCCCCGGCCCCAAGTCACTGGGTTGGACTGGGTTGAACTGGGTTGAACTGGGCTGACTCAACCCTTCCCAGTCCCGACTTGCCGCTTCGTTACCCAATGGGGTTGCGGAGCTCTTAACGAGCTCCGGTGTTAATTAAGCTCCCGGGCGACTCGTCAAGGTCCTAATTAAGCGGCTCTCGTTAACCCGGGCTGTCCCCGGCGCTCCCATGATGCTTTGGTCCCGTATACTGGAGGGGCCCAAACTGGTCCCAGTTCTCCCTCCCCACCACCACTGTGGTGGTTGCCCCAATGCCCCCCCCATCCCGACATTCCCAGTTGCCCCCAGTTCCTCCCAGTTGCCCCAATGCCCCCCCCATCCCGACATTCCCAGTTGCCCCCAGTTCCTCCCAGTTGCCCCAATGCCCCCCCCATCCCGACATTCCCAGTTGCCCCCAGTTCCTCCCAGTTGCCCCAATGCCCCCCCCATCCCGACATTCCCAGTTGCCCCCAGTTCCTCCCAGTTGCCCCAATGCCCCCCCCATCCCGACATTCCCAGTTGCCCCCAGTTCCTCCCAGTTGCCCCAATGCCCCCCCCATCCCGACATTCCCAGTTGCCCCCAGTTCCTCCCAGTTGCCCCAATGCCCCCCCCATCCCGACATTCCCAGTTGCCCCCAGTTCCTCCCAGTTGCCCCAATGCCCCCCCCATCCCGACATTCCCAGTTGCCCCCAGTTCCTCCCAGTTGCCCCAATGCCCCCCCCATCCCGACATTCCCAGTTGCCCCCAGTTCCTCCCAGTTGCCCCAATGCCCCCCCCATCCCGACATTCCCAGTTGCCCCCAGTTCCTCCCAGTTGCCCCAATGCCCCCCCCATCCCGACATTCCCAGTTGCCCCCAGTTCCTCCCAGTTGCCCCAATGCCCCCCCCATCCCGACATTCCCAGTTGCCCCCAGTTCCTCCCAGTTGCCCCAATGCCCCCCCCATCCCGACATTCCCAGTTGCCCCCAGTTCCTCCCAGTTGCCCCAATGCCCCCCCCATCCCGACATTCCCAGTTGCCCCCAGTTCCTCCCAGTTGCCCCAATGCCCCCCCCATCCCGACATTCCCAGTTGCCCCCAGTTCCTCCCAGTTGCCCCCAGTTCTCTGGGGCCCGGGGTGGGGTGGGGCTATAGGGGGGTATTTAGGGGCACTGGGGTGTGGGGGACCCTATAGGGGTCCTATAGGGTCCCCACAGCCCCTATAGCTCCCTCTGGCCCTATAGGGTATCCTCCCAGCCCCTATATATCCCTCTCACCCTATAGGGTCCCCACAGCCCCTATAGATCCCTCTCACCCTATAGGGTCTCCTCCCAGCCCCTATAGCTCCCTCTCACCCTATAGGGTCCCCACAGCCCCTATAGATCCCTCTGGCCCTATAGGGTCTCCTCCCAGCCCCTATAGCTCCCTCTCACCCTATAGGGTATCCTCCCAGCCCCTATAGCTCCCTCTCACCCTATAGGGTCTCCTCCCAGCCCCTATAGCTCCCTCTCACCCTATAGGGTCCCCACAGCCCCTATAGATCCCTCTGGCCCTACAGGGTCTCCTCTCAGCCCCTATATATCTCTCTGACCCTATACAGTCCCCACAGCCCCTATATCTCCCTCTGGCCCTATAGGGTCTCCTCCCAGCCCCTATATTGCTCTGGGGTGGTGGCACGTGGTTATGGGGTCTCTGAGGTCACAAAGTCATGGCCATGGTGTCACAGAGGTCCCTACGTCACTTCCATAGTGTCCCCAAGAACTTCAACCGGTGCCCTCAAGGTCTCATGTCATGGTCACGGGAACCGCAAATTGCTCTGGGGTGGTGGCACGTGGTTATGGGGTCTCTGAGGTCACAAAGTCATGGCCATGGTGTCACAGAGGTCCCTACGTCACTTCCATAGTGTCCCCAAGAACTTCAACCGGTGCCCTCAAGGTCTCATGTCATGGTCACGGGAACCGCAAATTGCTCTGGGGTGGTGGCACGTGGTTATGGGGTCTCTGAGGTCACAAAGTCATGGCCATGGTGTCACAGAGGTCCCTACGTCACTTCCATAGTGTCCCCAAGAACTTCAACCGGTGCCCTCAAGGTCTCATGTCATGGTCACGGGAACCGCAAATTGCTCTGGGGTGGTGGCACGTGGTTATGGGGTCTCTGAGGTCACAAAGTCATGGCCATGGTGTCACAGAGGTCCCTACGTCACTTCCATAGTGTCCCCAAGAACTTCAACCGGTGCCCTCAAGGTCTCATGTCATGGTCACGGGAACCGCAAATTGCTCTGGGGTGGTGGCACGTGGTTATGGGGTCTCTGAGGTCACAAAGTCATGGCCATGGTGTCACAGAGGTCCCTACGTCACTTCCATAGTGTCCCCAAGAACTTCAACCGGTGCCCTCAAGGTCTCATGTCATGGTCACGGGAACCGCAAATTGCTCTGGGGTGGTGGCACGTGGTTATGGGGTCTCTGAGGTCACAAAGTCATGGCCATGGTGTCACAGAGGTCCCTACGTCACTTCCATAGTGTCCCCAAGAACTTCAACCGGTGCCCTCAAGGTCTCATGTCATGGTCACGGGAACCGCAAATTGCTCTGGGGTGGTGGCACGTGGTTATGGGGTCTCTGAGGTCACAAAGTCATGGCCATGGTGTCACAGAGGTCCCTACGTCACTTCCATAGTGTCCCCAAGAACTTCAACCGGTGCCCTCAAGGTCTCATGTCATGGTCACGGGAACCGCAAATTGCTCTGGGGTGGTGGCACGTGGTTATGGGGTCTCTGAGGTCACAAAGTCATGGCCATGGTGTCACAGAGGTCCCTACGTCACTTCCATAGTGTCCCCAAGAACTTCAACCGGTGCCCTCAAGGTCTCATGTCATGGTCACGGGAACCGCAAATTGCTCTGGGGTGGTGGCACGTGGTTATGGGGTCTCTGAGGTCACAAAGTCATGGCCATGGTGTCACAGAGGTCCCTACGTCACTTCCATAGTGTCCCCAAGAACTTCAACCGGTGCCCTCAAGGTCTCATGTCATGGTCACGGGAACCGCAAATTGCTCTGGGGTGGTGGCACGTGGTTATGGGGTCTCTGAGGTCACAAAGTCATGGCCATGGTGTCACAGAGGTCCCTACGTCACTTCCATAGTGTCCCCAAGAACTTCAACCGGTGCCCTCAAGGTCTCATGTCATGGTCACGGGAACCGCAAATTGCTCTGGGGTGGTGGCACGTGGTTATGGGGTCTCTGAGGTCACAAAGTCATGGCCATGGTGTCACAGAGGTCCCTACGTCACTTCCATAGTGTCCCCAAGAACTTCAACCGGTGCCCTCAAGGTCTCATGTCATGGTCACGGGAACCGCAAATTGCTCTGGGGTGGTGGCACGTGGTTATGGGGTCTCTGAGGTCACAAAGTCATGGCCATGGTGTCACAGAGGTCCCTACGTCACTTCCATAGTGTCCCCAAGAACTTCAACCGGTGCCCTCAAGGTCTCATGTCATGGTCACGGGAACCGCAAATTGCTCTGGGGTGGTGGCACGTGGTTATGGGGTCTCTGAGGTCACAAAGTCATGGCCATGGTGTCACAGAGGTCCCTACGTCACTTCCATAGTGTCCCCAAGAACTTCAACCGGTGCCCTCAAGGTCTCATGTCATGGTCACGGGAACCGCAAATTGCTCTGGGGTGGTGGCACGTGGTTATGGGGTCTCTGAGGTCACAAAGTCATGGCCATGGTGTCACAGAGGTCCCTACGTCACTTCCATAGTGTCCCCAAGAACTTCAACCGGTGCCCTCAAGGTCTCATGTCATGGTCACGGGAACCGCAAATTGCTCTGGGGTGGTGGCACGTGGTTATGGGGTCTCTGAGGTCACAAAGTCATGGCCATGGTGTCACAGAGGTCCCTACGTCACTTCCATAGTGTCCCCAAGAACTTCAACCGGTGCCCTCAAGGTCTCATGTCATGGTCACGGGAACCGCAAATTGCTCTGGGGTGGTGGCACGTGGTTATGGGGTCTCTGAGGTCACAAAGTCATGGCCATGGTGTCACAGAGGTCCCTACGTCACTTCCATAGTGTCCCCAAGAACTTCAACCGGTGCCCTCAAGGTCTCATGTCATGGTCACGGGAACCGCAAATTGCTCTGGGGTGGTGGCACGTGGTTATGGGGTCTCTGAGGTCACAAAGTCATGGCCATGGTGTCACAGAGGTCCCTACGTCATTGCCATAGTGTCCCCAAGAACTTCAACCAGTGCCCTCAAGGTCTCATGTCATGGTCACGGGAACCGCAAATTGCTCTGGGGTGGTGGCACGTGGTTATGGGGTCTCTGAGGTCACAAAGTCATGGCCATGGTGTCACAGAGGTCCCTACGTCACTTCCATAGTGTCCCCAAGAACTTCAACCGGTGCCCTCAAGGTCTCATGTCATGGTCACGGGAACCGCAAATTGCTCTGGGGTGGTGGCACGTGGTTATGGGGTCTCTGAGGTCACAAAGTCATGGCCATGGTGTCACAGAGGTCCCTATGTCACGGCCACAGTGTCCCCTAGAACTTCAACCGGTGCCCTCAAGGTCTCATGTCATGGTCCCAGGGTCCCCGAATTGCTCTGGGGAGGGGGGTGGCACATAGTTATGGGGTCGCTGAGGTCAAAAAGTCATGGCCATGGTGTCCCCAAGGTCCCTACGTCATGGCCATGGTGTCCCCAAGCACTTCAACCTGTGGCCTCAAGGTCCCACGTCATGGTCATGGAGGCCCCAAAATGCTCTGGGGTCCACGTCCACGTCCCCCTTCCAGTGTCACTAGAGGTGTCCCTATGGTCCCCAAGGTCCATGTCTCCCAACCGCTGTGACCACGGTGTCCCCAAGGTCCATGTGTCCCTCCCAGTGTCCCCAAGATCATCTCATGGCCAACGCAACCTCAACGTTCTTGGTGTCCCCAAGGTCCACGTCCCCCTCCTGCTGTGACCAGGGTGTCCCCAAGGTCCATGTGTCCCTCCCAGTGTCCCCAAGATCATCTCATGGCCAACGCAACCTCAACGTTCTTGGTGTCCCCAAGGTCCACGTCCCCCTTCCAATGTCACTCGAGGTGTCCCTATGGTCCCCAAGGTCCATGTCTCCCAACCGCTGTGACCACGGTGTCCCCAAGGTCCATGTGTCCCTCCCAGTGTCCCCAAGGTCATCTCATGGCCAATGCAACCTCAACGTTCTTGGTGTCCCCAAGGTCCACGTCCCCCTTCCAATGTCACTCGAGGTGTCCCTATGGTCCCCAAGGTCCATGTCTCCCACCCGCTGTGACCACGGTGTCCCCAGGGTCCATGTGTCCCTCCCAGTGTCCCCGAGATCATCTCATGGCCAATGCAACCTCAACGTTCTTGGTGTCCCCAAGGTCCACGTCCCCCTTCCAATGTCACTCGAGGTGTCCCTATGGTCCCCAAGGTCCATGTCTCCCAACCGCTGTGACCACAGTGTCCCCAAAGTCCATGTGTCCCACCCAGTGTCCCCAAGATCATCTCATGGCCAACGCAACCTCAATGTTCTTGGTGTCCCCAAGGTCCACGTCCCCCTTCCAATGTCACTAGAGGTGTCCCTATGGTCCCCAAGGTCCATGTCTCCCACCCGCTGTGACCACGGTGTCCCCAGGGTCCATGTGTCCCACCCAGTGTCCCCGAGATCATCTCATGGCCAATGCAACCTCAACGTTCTTGGTGTCCCCAAAGTCCATGTCCCATCACGGTGTCACTTAGAGGTGTCCCTATGGTCCCCAAGGTCCATGTCTCCCACCCGCTGTGACCAGGGCGTCCCCGAGGTCCACTGGTGTCCCCCGGGGGTGGGTGGGGACACCCATGGGTGCCACCAGGAGTACCTGGGGACTCTGCATCTCGTAGTCGGTGTGCGGTGGGGCGGTGCCACCGTAGTAGCGGTTGCTGTAGCGGTAACTCCGGTTGTCGTTGGAAGAGCCACTGGAGCCACCTGCCCAGGGGACAACGGGGACATCAGCGGCGGTGGCATTGGACGAGGAGGTCTCGTCCCGTCCTCCCCACCCTCAAGGTGATGGGGTGGGGGTGGCCTGGGGAGATGGCACCCAGGAGGACACGGAGCCCGTAGTGTTGGGATGGGCAGTGGTGGGTGTCTAAGGTGGGGTGGTGGCCTCAGGAGATGTCACCCGGAAGGACATGGGGTTTGGTGGGACAGGGGTGGGGACAGGAGGTGACCAAGAGCCTGTGGTGGCCCCAAGAGATGTCACCCGGAAGGACACGGTCCCTGGTGGGACAGTGATGGATCTGGGACAGATTCAAGCCCCACGACCACGTTCTGGGCCACCACGATGACCTGGGGAGAAGAAGCCACATAGGACATGGAGCCTGGTGGGACAGGGATGGGGACAGGAGGTCACTAGGAGCTTCTGGTGGCCCAAGATGCCATCACCCAGCAGGATATGGTCCCTGGTAGGACACTGATGCATCTGGGACAGGTTCAAGCCCCATGACCACGTTCTGGGCCACCACAATGACCTAGGGACAAGAAACCACACAGGACATGGGGTCTGGTGGGACAGGGGTGGGGACAGGAGGTGACCAAGAGCCTGTGGTGGCCCCAGGAGCTGTCACCCAGGAGGACACGGTCCCTGGTGGGACAGCGATGGATCTGGGACAGGTTGGAGC
>NW_009646419.1:87433-87957 GCF_000708025.1 Charadrius vociferus
TCCAGTCCCATCACCCAGAAGTTGAAAGGTGGTAAAAACCGATGACAGTCATCATACCCGAACTGGAGATGGAACTGGTTGTACTGGTGCTGTGGCTGTGCTCCATGGCCGGACTGGTGGAGGTGCTGTTGGTGGTGTTGGTACCTTCATCGTTGGTCTTCTTGAAGAAGTTGTGTTGGAGAGCGTAGAAAGGAGTGATGCGACTTCGGGGTTCGTAGTCCAACATGCGGAGGACCAAGTCCTTGAACTTCAGGTAGTCGGAAGGGGCGTGGCCTTGTTCTCCTGCCCGGCGGCCACCGGGGCCACCGCTCTCCACCCCCAGGACCTCGTGGAGTCGTCGCGTCCCCGGGATCTTGTATTCCTGAGGGGACATGGATGGATGGTGGGAGGCGGCGGTGGTGGGACACGGAGGTGGGGTGGTGGTGGGACATGATGGTGAGATGGTGGTGGTGGACACGGAGGTGGGATGGTGGTGGTGGACACAGAGGTGGGGTGGGGGGGCACGACGGGGGGGGGGGGGGTGG
>NW_009646419.1:88094-89477 GCF_000708025.1 Charadrius vociferus
GGGGGAGGGTGGTGGGACAGGGAGGTGGGATGGTGGTGGGGACATGATGGTGGGATGGTGGTGGTGGACATGGTGGTGGGATGGTGGGACATAATGGTGGGATGATGGTGGGACATGGAGATGGGGTGATGGGACGTGGTGGTGGTGGACACGGAGGTGGGATGGTGGGACACGGTGGTGGTGGACATGGTGGGGGGATGGGGTGGTGGGACATGTTGGTGGGATGCGGTGGGGGACAAGGTGGTGCAATGCTGGTGGTGGACATGGTGGTGGGATGGTGGGACATGATGGTGGGATAGTGGTGGACATGGAGGTGGGACAATGAGACATGGAGATGAGATGGTGGTGGTGGACACGGAGGTGGGATGGTGGTGATGGACACGGTGGTGGTGGGACATGGAGGTAGGATGGTGGTGGGGGGGACACGGAGGATCCTGGGAGGTTCTGAAGGTCTCCTGGTCCGTATCGGGAGGTACTAAAGGGCTCCGGGGTCATACTGGGAGGCACTGGGATGAACTTGAGGGCCATCGGGACATGCTGGGTGGCAGCTAGGAGGAACTGAGTGCATCTTGGGAGGTTCTGAAGCTCTCCTGATCCACACTGGGAGGTCCTAAAGGGCTCCTGAGTCATACTGGGAGGTCCTAAAGGGTTACTGGGCTATACTGGGAAACACTAGGATGCACTTGAGGGCCATCGGGACATGCTGGGTTGCAGCTAGGAGGAACTGAGTGCATCTTGGGAGGTTCTGAAGCTCTCCTGGTCCACACTGGGAGATCCTCAAGGGCTTCCTGGGCCATACTGGGAGCGTCCCACTCACCTTCTTGCTCTCTTTGTTCTTCTTGAGGGTCCACCCGCCTTCCGGAAGCTTCTCGAAGTACTTCCGGGCTTTGGGGGCCTGTTCCAACATGTGGGGAGGCGGCAGCCCCAGTACCTCCACGATGCGGTTCATCTGGTCGGCCTTGGGGACAACGAGGGTTGACATGGTGGCACACGTCACCTCCTGTCCCCGAGGCCACCGCCGTCCTCCGGACCACACCCCCGACCCCACCAGTGACGTCCACGCTGTCCCCGAGGCCACCCAACCCCTTGGGGAATGGAAGGGAAGAGGAAAGGGGATGTGGCAGCCTTGATGCCACCATGGCGTTCCTCAAGGTGGTTTGGGGACACAGATGTCCCCAAGGTCACCCTGACCTTGTCAGGATGTCCCCGAGGTCCCCGAGGCCACCTCGGACCTGCCCAGGTCACCCTTGATGTCCCCAAGGCCATCTCAGTCATGACGAGGACACCCTTGATGTCCCCAAGGCCACCTCAGCCGTGACGGGGACATCACCGAGGCCACCCTGGCCCTTGCCTTGGGGACACGGAGGGGACACGGATGTCCCC
>NW_009646419.1:91102-91715 GCF_000708025.1 Charadrius vociferus
GGCAGGGCTTCGCGCCTGGGATGTGTATGTGTGTGTGTGGTGGAGCCCATATAGGAGATAAGGGGGGGGTGTGAGTTTAAGAAGGGGCGGGGCTAGATAAAAGGGGGTGTGGTCTCATATAAGGAGGCGTGGCTTTCCCTAAGGGGGCGTGGCTTCATCTAAAGGGCGGGGCTTAGCGTCAAAGGGGGTGGGAGAGCTCCTATGGGAGATGGGGGGGAGCGTGTGTGGCTTTAAAAAGGGGCGGAGCTATATAAAAGGGGGTGTGGTTTCATATAAGGAGGCGTGGCTTTGTCTAAGGGGGCGTGGCTTCATCTGATGGGGCGTGGCTTTGTCTAAAGGGCGGGGCTTAGTGTCAAAAGGGGTGGGAGAGCTCCTATGGGAGATGGGGGGGAGCGTGTGTGGCTTTAAAAAGGGGCGGAGCTATATAAAAGGGGGTGTGGTTTCATATGAGGAGGCGTGGCTTTGTCTAAGGGGGCGTGGCTTCATCTAATGGGGCGTGGCTTCGTCTAAAGGGCAGGGCTTAGCGTCAAAGGGGGTGGGAGAGCTCCTATGGGAGATGGGGGGTGTGTTTGTGGCTTTAAAAAGGGGCGGAGCTATATGAAAGGGGGTGTGG
>NW_009646419.1:92949-93390 GCF_000708025.1 Charadrius vociferus
CGACCCGGGGGTGGGAGCCAAGGAAGGGGGCGTGTCCTTACAACTTGGGGGTGGGGCTTAACGGTCCATAGGCCCATATCCACCTATGGGAGGGACATGGCCTCCTGGGGGCGGCTCATCCCGGCCCAGGGGGCGGAGCCAAGGCAGGGGGCATGTCCTTACGACCTGGGGGCGGGGCTTAGCCATTCAGGGGCGGGGCTTAGAGCATAAGAGGGCGGAGCTTAGTGGTCCATAGGCCCATATCTGCCTATGGGAGGGACTCAGCATCGCAGGGGCGGAGCCAAGGAAGGGGGCGTGTCCTTATGACCTGGGGCGGGGCTTAGACACTCATGGGCATGGCTTAGCCCATCAGGGGCGGGGCTTAGAGCATCAGAGGGCGGAGCTAAGTGGTCCATAGGCCCATATCCGCCAACGGGAGGGACACGGCATCCCGGGGGTGGG
>NW_009646419.1:93461-93753 GCF_000708025.1 Charadrius vociferus
CTTATACCATCAGGGGGCGAAGCTAAGTGGTCCATAGCCCCCAATGTGTCTATAGGTGGGACTCAGCATCCCAGGGGTGGGTCTTCCCGACCCAGGGGGCGGAGCCAAGGAAGGGGGCGTGTCCCTACGACCTGGGGGCGGGGCTTAGCATACCAGGGGCGGGGCTTGGCCCATAAGGGGCGGGGCTTAGAGCATCAGGGGGCAGAGCTAAGTGGTCCATAGGCCCATATCCGCCAACGGGAGGGACTCAGCATCCCAGGGGCGGGTCTTCCCGACCCAGGGGGCGGAGCCC
>NW_009646420.1:0-41287 GCF_000708025.1 Charadrius vociferus
TGCTGCCTGATACTACTGCCATCTAGGGGAAGTGTTCCTTTTGATCTTTTCAGTGAAGTGTTTAATAAGATACACAACGTCTTAGGGTTTTTATTTGGGCTTTAAGATATAGGTCTAAAAGTAAAACTTACTTCCACTTTTATAGGTATTATTTGCACCACACAAGTGTTGAGCCCAAACTCTCTCTTCCTGGGAGATTTCCCATTGTCGTGATGTGTTCTCACTGTCTCCTAAGTCCCTATAAAGAATAATAAATTTAAGTCATTTACTAATGATTCCAGATCTGTTAACCAATGATCCATGTTATTTGCTTTAATTAAAATTCCTGACAATGTTTATTGGAGAAATAAGTTGTTAAAGCAAAGGAAAAATTGCATTGTGGAACTGCTACCCAGCTTGATAAGTCACATTATAAAAAGATTCCCCTGATACTACAGAATGTAAATATGCATGTGGCAGTGATTTACCAGTATTTGTGTTCCAGCTGGGAAAGTAAACAAATGTTACAGGATTTCTTCTTTCTCAAGTGTTCTGTTTACTGGTTAGCAGACTGGCAATTTAACATGGGTTTATTTTTTTTTCCCCTTCTGGTAGTCTTCAAACGTGGAGTTTCATTTTGATATGAACAAGTGTAGAAGTTTTTGAGAAAAAAAGCAGGCACTCTAGAAACTAGTTTAAGGCAAATAGGAAGAAGAACACACTAGAGAGACACTCATTCTGGTACCTGAGTTGGTACAGCACCAAATAGAGAACTTAGCTGTTTTCCAGAGCAGGACCAGAAATTCACAGCTGAAGGCATTGTTGCTGCTCATCAAGTATTACCATTTTCTTTCTCAGTACTATCAATTCCTCCCAAACTCCTACTCAGCTAATTGTACTGCTACTTCCAAAATTATTTCAGTCAAAATGCTGGAAGTTAAGCTTATATAGAATATATTTGCAACCCTAAAGCGTTTTGCCTGGCCTGGGCTTGAAAGCATTTCAATGAGGTTGTTAGCTGATAAGGATTCTAAACCCTAGCAGGGAGAAATGCTAAGCCGTGGGTGGCAGGCTGCGGACTGATGTTTTCATTCAGCATAGCAAGATCTGGAAGAAAAATGGTGGTCAGCAATAACTTAAGACTCTATGTCCAAGAGAGAAATGTGTTATTTAATGAGGGTTACACCACGGACACGAAAAGGTACTCTGTAGCTAACAGGTAGGAACCTGATTTGGTTACGTAGGACAGTGATTCAAGCTTCACATCTTTTCTTTCTTATTTTGACCAGCGAAGTTCATCTAAAACATGATTTTTACTGTTTCTTAATGAAATTTTCTTTGGAAACAAAGTTGGTTGTTTGGGGTTTTTTTAAATCAAATTTTAACATATCTTCCACCAGAAAGATGCTCAGGGTTTTTTTATAATTCACCACCACAGAAGAAGCATGGAGCAAATACCTGTAAAATAATAGAATTTATGGAATTAATAGGAATGTAAAGAATTTCCTAGCTTTGACTCTCTACAGTTACTGTATAACATACTGACTTTTTGAACCTGGCATATTTATCAAAGCAAATCTTCATAATTGATAAAAGACTGATCGAAAGTACCCTTATATCAGATTTTTCTCCTCTGTTCTTCAAGTTTCCAATCAGACATTAAGTCTAAAATATGTAAGTGTCTTTTTGGATAATTTCTCAAGAAATTTTCATTATCTTTAAATGAATATCTAAGGAAAAATATTTTATACCATTCATCCAGGAATAACTTACATTGATGTGATTTACAAAACATATAGCTATGGATGCATGTTTTTTAATCAAAGGACCAAATATAACCATGTCTTGCTTAGTCGAATCTGATACTGAGGAAATACTAGTTCTACGTTATAGATATAAATACTATGTATTATTATTTTTCTGTATCATTGCTTTGTATTTGTCCCTTTTGCTGACAAGCTCCAAGTACACCGGACTGGCATGAGGTCCACCAGTCTTTTACTAGGGTGCACAAGACTGAGCAAGAACTGAGCACCTGAAGAGGACAGAGAGGCAAGACTCAGGAATGGAAGCATGTCGAGAAAGGTGTTTTGCAGCAGAAAACCTAGAGTAACCTAGAGTATACTTAACAAGTTGAAGACATCCTGAAACTATAACTTTGATTTTTTTTGGTTGAATCTATGGCATTTTCAGCTACGACAAATAGTTCCTATATATATTTGCATGTATGTCTTTGTGTCCAAACAATTGAACTCGGTCAACTACGATCCCTTGAAAGTGGCCTTGCAGAAAATGCTTTCTTTAAAGTGACTATACATAAAATGATCCCTGAGCATCTCAGATTGAATCACTAAAGCAGTCACAGAGAAAGAGACATTTTTATAAATTCTTAGAATTTATAGGTATTAAGTCCTGTCAGTCAACTATGAGACTAAGCCCATAGGGTATGGGTAGTATGGGTTTAGCTGAAAAAGCCCTGGAAGGATGCTTTCAGGGGCCTTCAGAACAAAAATTCTTGTTTCACTTTCATCTGATGACTTGAGCTTTACATACCAGAGCATTGCTCAACCACCAATGGTAAATGAAGTGTGTTCTTTCTCACTGCCTGTGTCTTCTGCTGAAGTCTGTAGACATTATAGGTATCCAAGCCTTCCACTGTGACAAATTAAACCAGGCATCAGTCACTAAAAGATGATTAGGAAAAAAGGTAGCTCCTCCAAGTCCATCTCACAAAAATAATTTTTCTGAGAAGCAGAGTTTTACTTTGAAGAGCGGCCAAGAAATGAATGCAGGGCTAATTGGTTGCAATGATAATTGCCAGCAAAGTGGATTTGATAGTAAATACTCATACATTCCAGCGGGGCTAGTCTGCTGCTCAAGCATGGAAAATCTATACACGTAACTCCTCTTTATGCTAAGTCTTAAACATTATGAGTGATCTTCTCCAATTTTAATGATATTTGTGAAATGGCAGAGATGGCACAGAGTAGCAATAATGCAATAAAATACCTCTGCAATATTCATTTGCTACCTATAAGAGGGGATATATGCAGTGTTTCATCTTACCATGACTTTTATGCAAAGATAACTTTTAATTCCCAAAGCAAAACAAATACATAGGAGGAGAAAGTAGCTGCTTGCAAAACAACTCTTTCCTAACAGTTCTTTATAATGATGTAAAATTTCATCTCTTACCATTGTTAAGTGGGTAATTTCCAAGCATGACCCTTATGGTTTTTTTATGTTGCTGTGGCTGAGAAGATACTAACAGTAGGTGTAAAGTGAGATAATTATCTTTCATAAATTTGAACAGAGATGAATACATAGAAGAGTCATTTACAAGGTACAGCAGGAAGAGATGTTATCTAGGTAGACTGTCTATGTTTAACATGAAGTGAGGAAAGAAACTTCTTGTCATCAAACTCAGAAGTCAAACAAAATCAAATCTAACTGGCAAATGTTAGTATTTAAAACTGAGATTTTCTCAAAAAAAATTGAAATTATAAATTTTTCCGCACATTCCTTTTTCTATAGTTTCACATGACTTTTAGATCTCCACAGAGAAGCCAATCCAATGGGCAGGCTTTTATTAGTACATGAGACCAGTATTTTCAGAGGATTTCCTTGCACATATGTTGACTGAAGATATCCTAAAATTTTCTATCTGCTGCTCAGGAGTGCAGAATGACGTCACCCTAGTTTATGAAGTCCCTGTGTGAACTGAGTTTCTTTTGTTAAATCCAGAAAATTATTCCTTTAAGGAACAATTAGGAAATCATATAATCCATTTTCTAATCACTTCTTACATGTGACAGAGATGTGTGGGAGAAAGGTGGGATCTACTCAGATGTTGCTTTTAGGTTAAATATCATTTGAATAGTAATTACTGTGCTTAAGGTGGAATATTAATGGCATTCAGACCTTTAGGATAATGTATGAACATTAATACCACCCAGGCTTGCAAAACCAAGAGGACTTATTGCTCATTCAAGAGCTCGATAGCCACCGATTTATTCCTCTTACCTTAAACTATAGCCTGTTAGGAGACTGGAAAGGTTGAAAGAGCAACAGTGGAGGAAAAGATTTGTTTGTGGAAAACCATGTATTCAAAAGCTAAATAACATATAAAGTCATTTGAAAGATTCTCTCAATCTAATTTCCTCTGTTTCCATACATCAAAAGTAGATTACAATTTTAAGATGCATGCTACAATTACTCACAGAGCTTATCTGTAAATGAAATTCAAGAACATGACATGAACATAATGTGCTGCCGGAAGACACCAAGACACAGCTAATCTGCCTCATATCACACTTTATGTCACTGTTCCCATTTATAAGAGGGACGGCACTCACTTGAAGATATGTTGTGAGCACAGTCATGCTTTCCCTGCGATCCTTGACAAGATCTCCCTCAACTCAGTGTAAAGCTGTACATTCACGTTAACTATTATCTTCTGTGTTAGTAGTAAAATAAACCAAAATAAAGTCCGTCTGCAAAATATTTTTCTTTGCAGCTTTTATCAGAAATATATTGGCATGTAAATGCACATGAAAAAAGACCTCTGCAGGTCCTCAAATCCTTTGTTACCCATAAAAATACATTGTGAAATCATTAAGCAAACGGTACTAGATTTACTCCTCTTGTTTAAATACAAACACTATCAAAAGCATTATAAGGAAAGTTTTCCAGACACATTTTCACAGAAAATTGAAGACGGGGGCACAGACTGTGATGGCATAGCTGTGTTTGCACACTAAATAGGAGATAAAAAAGAATGGCAGCGACCTGAGCTTTAGTGTGTTTGAGAATCTTAAGTACTTCAGATTTCCTGGCAAATTTGCATTTTTCAGTACAACAACTGAAAACCGAAGCTAGTGCAATTGTGTTGCAGTTATTATCTATGGCACTGAGTCAATGACTAGGCTTTGATAGTACATTACCACAGGGTATGGTTACATATCAGTATGTTTTGCTCTTTATGTATGTGTAATATGTGTACCCATAAATACATGCCTACCACATATGGACATATATGTTTATATATATACACATGACTTTCACTTTCTTGCTTGTCAGTGCCTTCTGAAATGTCTAACTGCATTTTCTTTAAATGCTGTCATCAGAACGGAGTTCGTCTGGAGCAAAACAGAACAAAAAAGTGTCGAAAAGAACTCCTCTCCAACAATTCTAGTTTAAGGGGATTCCAGCCTCAAGTATTCTGCTGGTCTCAGGAAAATGGTCTGTTATTATACAATCCAGGAAACATTATTTAGGACTTTACAGAAATACATCACTACCAGAAACTCCAGTCAGAATACAACAAATAGCCAAACTTCACTGATGCAATGCATTCTTAACAAACCAGCTGGCACATTTGATTTCTATTTCTAGTATATTTCAGGTATGCAAGTATTTAACAACAGCAAAACCACAGCATAAATAGCAAATGATACTGATCATACCAACTTTTTAAACTTCCATGATTTACATTTATGCCATAAATGCCAAATACTGAAACTAAACCAAGGTAGGTTTTTGCACTACATACACTTGCATGATGAGCTAGCTACTTTTTTTTTTTTAAAAAAAAAACCTATATCTAACTATTTTTGGTAATGAATATTCCACCATCAGTAATGTAGCTAAGGGCATCTGGCTCTCCATTGCTGTCATATAACACTAAAGTCAGAATATGTTGTTCTGAAGAAGCAAAGAAAGGCTAACTGACTTTTTTCAAAGGAAAACTCTGGTACAGAAGAGAACTGAATTAAAATCTTTCAAGCCCCACACCAGCACTCAACAGGCTAGTCTTGCTGGTTTGGTAGGGAGTTGCTCTTCTCAGGTATTGTAAAAGTTCAGGAAGGTTTGAGGTTGGTTTAATTCATATTTAGTTTGCACCAGGTTTTAGAAAATGAAAGTATTAGAAAATACACTGTTACAGTGCATATATACACAAATATTCAAAGTCTACTATATCAAACTTTGCATATAAAGAAAAATAGGCAACAGTTTTTCACAACTTCTGAGTATTCAAAGTTGCTATGAAGTAAGTACTGCATTCTACATTTATTGACACGTTTCACCTGCAAATAGTAATCTGGAAGAATTAAATATTCATGTTATTGTTCCCTCTGCCTTTTAAGATTTCTGCTGACATCCATGGTGACTGTCAATATGATGTTTGCAGCAGCTTAAAGACACCTACTCTCTGTAATTTACTCTTTTAAAATTATTATTATTAGAAGTTTGTTTTTAATGAAATTAAAGGATACAAGTCATGGTAGCTTGATGAATCATCACAAGAAATTTTAAAACGTTTCTTTTGTGCCCAGCTGTTACATGACAAGCCATCCCAGAAAGAGTTCCCTAACTAGGTCTTTGTCAACAGTACAGTATGATTTGTGTATTGAAATGCATCCTGAGATTTTTATGCAGCTAGTGTTGTTATCTTCTGATTTTTTTCTCAGTCAGATGATTCTGGTCAGGACTCCCATGAGGTTTTTTTTGAGATGATCTTATTGCTTTGTCCATCACAAAGACCAACCATTGATTATCTGATTTGTACACATTCATACATGTTTCATAAAATAAATTAATTAAAGTCTCAGCCGTCCTCCCCTGTTCTCAAACGCTAATGATATATTCACAGGAAGAAAGCAACGGGAAGAATGGGATAAAGCTCTTTGGCACTTCCAAATTATTTGGTAAAAATAAGCTGGTTTATTCTTTTCTTCTTCCACCTTTCTTTACTTACCACTTTACTTTACTTTAACTTTAGTTCTGGGAGAGGACAAAGAGAAACCCTGCAAGCTGCAAAAGCACAGCTGAAGTTGGGGAGTGCAGAGTAAATGGCTTCTCAATCATAGTGGAAATGCCAAATTAATTAATTTGAATTTTCAGGATTTGGAAAAAAAAAGGTGGAAAAAGTATTCCCATGCCATCAAAGAGAAAGGTCAAGACAGCTTCTCAAACGTGTCAAGAACATCACCTAGCTCAAAAGACATGAATTTAATAAAAAACATGTCTTCATATATCTTCTTTATATATCTTCAGCTATATCTGACTGTTCAAATAAATTAATTTGCTTTTCTGGAATGTTAATATGGATGTTAAATATACATATTTCTTTTCATTTGCTTGCTGCTCTTCATTCTGTTTTTGATTGTTATATGTGTTTCTGGTACTAGGGTATAGCAGAAAATTTTACCTAAGTGGAAAATTTACAGCTCTGCCCTTTAACTAAAGCTCACAGAATTTCTTGAGGCAGGAACTTAAATAACATTTTTTTATTTTTCTTTAACAGTGAGAATATAATTAATTATTAGTTCATTAATCATATAAAATAAACATTCAGTACATTGTCTTGCCTATTTTAAATACAAGCTGCAACAACTGGCCCTCCACCAAAAGTGAATTCTACCCTGCCTTCTCTAAATGAAAAAGCTCAGATTAAAAACTTCAAGTTCATTCCTTTTGTTCTTGGATTTTGCAACCAGGCATTAAAAGGGAATCATTCCCTTCAGGATTGTGAACTCCTCTGTCAAAGTGTCAGATGAGCGTATTTAAGTAATCTTATTCTAATAGTTCAAATTTGTTGTTTCAGGAGTTCATTTTGGTTTTTATACATTGAATTACTTCAGCTATTCTAATGGTCTTTCATCACTTGGGCAAGCCAAGTTAAACAATACTGAGATATGAGTATGCCCGTCAGACAGCAGCCCAAAACCAGTGCAAAGCAATAGCCCCTCTGTGGAGGAGCCTCCTGCTCTGGCGCACGGGAGAAATGCAGCATTCCTTTCACCTTCAGGTTTACTGGTTGTATGGCACACGGCAAGTACTGAATGCATCAAAATACGTTCTTCACAGTCTTTCCAAATGAGAACCAGTCTTGAGATATTTCCAGTTTCTCTGGAATATGCTATTGATTGTGGTAGGAGAGTTTCTGATTTCAATTGTCTCTTCTGAGAAAAACCTATGTCCTGTTTTTTGACTAAGGATTACAGGCTCAAACTGCTTGACATAATGGTCATTTCTATACAGATAGCAGCATTTTAATTGCCAAGGCATTGCGGCACTTTGGTTTAGTATACACGAGTATAATACATCTTGACTAGTCTCTCAGCTATTCCTCTGAATTGCCTCTAATTTCTTTAGAGTTAATTGTGCAGAAGTATAATGTAAATTCAGTTGTTTTTGTCACAGCTCGCCATTGCTGGAAATCCTCCAATGGCAGACAAGTGGTTTTAATGAAGCACCTGACCTTTCACTAAGTCATCTCCAAGCTTGTTAGCTCTCATGCTAATGACAGAGTTTGAATAGATATTGTGTTATGTGTTCAGGGACACGTGCACACACAGTGCTACATGAAAAAAAAACCATCACTGAGCTTATCATATAAAGCATTCCTTATCTGGGAAGCTGCAGAAATGTGGTTTCAAGGCAATCTTATTTAATATACAGATAGAAAAAGAGGTGAATTACAATTTAATTACTGTATTAGTCTCCATTTTTTTCCTACAGGAACTGAAGGCATTTACTCATAACAGTAAGTATTTTTATTGTACCCCACAGTTATTGTGTGGTACTCAACATGTTATATATTTTTCACATTTGTTGTGTTTTAAACCCAGTAGGCAGCTAAGCCTCACACAGCCTCTTCCTTACTTCCCCATTGTGAGATAAGGAAAGAGAATTGGAAGGGTAAAAGTGTGAAAACTCATGGGTTGAGGTAAAGATAGTTTAGTATGTAAATCAAAAGCCACGTGCAAGCAAAGCAAAATAAGGAATTCATTCACTGCTTCCCACCAGAAGGCAGATTTCAGCCATCTCCAGGAGAGCCTGGGTCCATGACATGTAGTGGTGACACGGGAAGACAAACACCATCACTCCAAATATCCCCCCTCTTCCTCCTTCTCCCCCAGCTTTTATTGCTGAACATGATGCCATATGGTCTGGGACATCCTTTTGTGTCCCTCCCCAATGTCTTGCCCACCCCCAGCCCACTCTCTGGCACAGGGTGAGAAGCAGAAAAGGCCTTGAGGCTGTGCAAGCACTGTTCAGCAATAGCTAAAGCATCACTGTTTTATCAACATTGCTTTCAGTACAGATCCAAACCATAGCACCATACCAGCTACTACGAAAATGTTTAACTCTATCCCCGCCAAAACCAGTACAATACTCTAGTTTGAAAACAGAACTATTAATTTTCTTGTAGATTTTTTTTTTTTTTATTTTAAGTAATATACAACAAGGGCTCACTGTATTTACACAATATTCCCTAAACATAAGGGTTGGCTTTTTCAATGTATTTTTCAGATCAGAAATTGAGAGAACATTCAATGATTTACTATCTCCAAATCAGATCTTTTAGGGTTTTCTTTTTCTTCTTTCAAAGTAGGAAGCACAGTAAAAGTTTGCTTTCAAATACTCACTGAATTCATTAACACATCTGTAGGTTGGCCTCCAAACCATTGTAATGGTGTTCAAATAAAAAAGCAACTACTACTCATTGAATATTTACGAACTACAAACAGTTATGGGCCATTTGTAGAAAGACTCAGGTGAGTTAACTAGAAGATATAAAATATGTCTTTGTTTCAAACCCTACCTGTGGCACCCCTAATCTACCTTGGTTCCTATGTCTGGCTCTGTATAGTAATAATGCCGTGGTCTTAGAAACAGCTGAGCTCTTCTGGCTGAGGTTTTCTTGGAAGACTTCAGCCTGAGGCAGAGATCAATGTAGGAAATTTAAAGAATGAACAAAGGGCTCTTATTTTACAAAGTGTTAGTGAGGTAACATTACCAGCCTCACATAATTAGAAGTAAATGGTTTTGTGTGTGTGTGTGTTTCTGTGTTTGATTGCTTCTCTTTTCTGTTCTGTACTGTAGAGTATCTTGTCTTAATAGACAAGGGATGGTATCTTCAAAACTACCTGGATTATTTGAAAGGTCTATTAATTTCTTTTCACAAAAGCTATCAGCTTTTTTGCTATTTTGTGTTGATTTTAATAATTTTGTTTCAATTCTCTTTTGTCAGCCAAGTTAGTTATAAAGCTAACCTAGACAGTAACAAGTGATAAAAGGTGATAAAAAGTAATGCAGGTAGTTCAAAATCTTCTCTATTAAAAGGCTTTTAGCTACAATATTTCTATAATTTCAAAATACAAATATTAAACTGTTTTCCAGATTTTATTTTTTTCCCTGAAAATTAAAAAAAAAAAAAAAAGAATTTACAGCATATACAAAGTGCTGGTCTTACTTAATTTTATTCTATGTTATAATTTCTAAAGTAAAAATTAATTGCACAGAAATTTCACATAGACTTTAATGTACATTATACTGAGCAAAAAAGATCCACAGATAAAATCTGACTACTTCTTTGCTTTGGAGTTTTAAATATACTCACTGAAACAAGAAAAATTCCTGACCGTAAGACCAAAACTAATTTGGTTCAGACACTTCCAAAATCAGAGGGAGAACCAAATATTTGGACCATCTTTAACTTTCCTGGCAAACCAAACTGTCTTTAACTGAATGAGGGGGTAAAAAAAAAGAAAACCAACTTCAAAGGAACAAACACAAAGAAACTTACTAATTAAAAAAACAGAACTAGAATGACATATTTTGGAATTTATCACCTTCATCAATATTAGTTTCAGAATGTCCCTAAAATATCCTATTGTTAATTAAACAAATCCCTATTTTTATATTTTTTATGTATTCATTTACATCTGGCTTTAGATATCATGATCATAATGAAATTATCAAATTAACAAGTATCTAACATGAATCATGGACTGTTTAATTTTCATTCCACAATTTCACTTTTCTAGGATGGGTCCAGTTAAAGAAAAAGTTAAATAAATAAATATATCAATTGATGCTCACATATTTTCACTCCATCTGGAACTGCCTTTGAAATAGGCAAAATGAATGGTGTGATCCTGATGAATGAGAAAAACTTGCATCAATATTTCACAACTTGTCGGGCTATTATTGTCATTGACAAATGAAGAATTTAGTGTAATGTTCTTCTAAAGTAAACTCTGTGTAACAGATGTTTTTCCTCCTGATACGACAGAGTATTTAAATATCTAGTGTGTGTCATTGTATTATTCAGACCTCACAAGCTGAGTATATCAGAAATAACGTGGATGGAAGGTACTTAAATAGAAGTGCCACAGGCAGCCAGTATTCCCAGTGGATTGCACATCTGAACAGGATCCAGATCTCAGGCTTACATTTGGCTATGACACCAGCCTTCTCTGGGACTTTGGGCAAGTCATCCTCATCTCTGGTTTTTTCATTTGTGTAATTGTTCTTGTCTATTTATATTGTAAGGGTTCTTCGGCCTAGAGTGTCTCACAGCATTTCTACAATACTGAAATCAGAAGAACTCAAGTAAGTATCCACATCACTGTGCAATACTGAAATGCATATGATACCTCAGAAGATGTATAACTCTTATTTATGTAGTTGCTAAATCACAACGTCTGAAAATAATGTACAAGTTCAGTAAAACTCTTTTTCCCAGTTGTATACCATCATCCTCGAAGAATTTATATGATGCATACCTACAGTGTCACTCTAAAACACATTTTTATTTCAGTAGTTCTTAATGATCTTTTAAACTTGATTTATTATATAAGCATGTAATGTGCCATTTACAGAAGTAATATATTTCCCACTAAATTTAGTTAAACTCCTTTTGAGGATAATAGAAGCTGAAGGAACATGGCACCTTCTAATTATGCAGCACTTTGCTTGCCTGAAACCTCCCATAACCTTAGCAAGTTTCTATGATTATATGTGTTCCACTGGGAGGGAACTAATATTGTGAAATATAAGTTTTTGAAGTCTATCTTATTTTTTATTATGTTACTTGAAGCAGACATATAAAATATAAGTATACAATAGTAGCAATTATTAGAACCACCAAAATATAATTTGTGCATACATATATATAAAACCTGAGGTTAAAAAAAGTTTAATTTATACATATGTCTATGTACATTCTTATAGACATACTGCTATACACACACATATAAATATAAATATAATAAATATAAATATAAATAATATAAATATAAATATAAAATCCAGGTAGAAAGCAGACTATTAACTTACATTTTCCTCTGTTAACAGTAGGGTTGCTCATCTCACAAATCATATTTCTATGGGAAATGAAAGGTGCACTCCTGCCAGCATTTTGTAAGAAATAATGACACACTTTACTACCTGTAAGTGCTGACTGAGTGCTTCTGCTTTTCCTTCCCAAGGTGACTGTAACACAGATTGATGAAAGATTCGGCAGGACTACAAAGGTTAAAGATGCAGACCTGGAGCTAGAAGGCAGCCCTGACACTGATGGAATACAGTACAATGAGAGTGCCCACATTATTGTCCTATCCTCTGATAACCAGTGTAATATGAAAACTGACTACGGGAGAAGGGAACAAATTAAATCCATTAATCAAGCATATCTGTGCTAAACAGTTGCTCTAAAGAGATGAACAAATGAAAAATTTACTGTTTGTTTCCATGCTTGCTGGCACTGGAGAAGAAAATTAATTATAAGGCTGTGGCTAAACTATTAGTTAAGTTTTTTCTTGAGAAAACTATTTATTGCTTTGTCAAAGAACAAATGAACCTCATTAGTGAGATTAGTTTCAGATGATCATTTTGCATTAAGATAGTCTAATAATACACCCTTTAAAGATACATTGAAGGAAATAACTTCAAAGAACCAGAGTCCATTTTATACCTCTTTCTGAATTAGACTGCTAAATCAGAAATATATGATTTGTCACTGAGCTAAAAATCAGCTCCATTTTCTTCATATTGGTCCAGTAAAGTGGCTGCTAAGTTGACTGTAGTCAGCTGTTTGTCAGGGATTCACAAAGGGGTCTCTCCAGTCAAGGGGTCTCACAAAAGTCCACTCTGAAAGTGCATTATCTGAAACCTAGCTAGTTCTTAAAACAAAGCAAAAGCCCTTAATAGGGAATATTTGATTTTATTTTTTTTTAAGAAAATCAAATGACAGTCTGATTGAAACTCAATGAAATTCTTCCAGAAGCTTCTATTGATAAAGGGAAGAAAGATACATGGAAATTCTCTAATCTACCACGAAAAGAGTATAGGTCGTTTTCTTATAGTGCTCTGTTATCCTGCTTGAAACTATTATTAAAGTAATGACTTCCTTTTGGAAAGAAAGGAAGCTAGCACTCTGTGAATGTAAACATTCATAGCAAATTATTACCTGCAGAAGGTCAGATAAGCTACGTATCTACCAGCAGAAGTGGATGAGGGTTTGCAGTACAGCATTTATGCTGAGGTTTCTAATACCTTTTTCAAAAAGGAAGTTCTTTGCAGTGAAAGCCTCTGGCTTGCAACAGGCTCCGCTACAGTGCTGGGTTTCTTGTGATACACATGCCTCCCATGGGGAATTGAACTGAAATCTTGAAGATAAAACAGCCAGACATCAAAGAGTAATTAGTTTGTCACTACTCAATTGACCTGATTCCCACTGGAAGTCTAGAGGCAAAGAAGTAGTTGTCAAACTTCATAGCTAATGAAGTCTGTTTCCATCGGTTTTATGTCTCATGAGTACCAGCCTTGGTGGGTAAACCTATGGGAAGAGCTTACAAAGCTCTTGGGACATTTAAGAAGTGCTTTGTCCCACATAGGGTCCTCACGTCTTGTTTGGATATAGCAATATATATGGCAATATAGCAAAATAGCAATCTGCTATTATTCTTCACACTTGCAGTGTTGATATTGTTCATTTTTCTGCCCAAAAATTTATTTTGATAAACCTTGAATAAAACTATATTTTTCCTGTGTCCTTTGCTGGAACTGTCCCACAGATTAAAACGTTACTGGAGGGAAGGAGAAGAAGGGGTTATAACAGCACATGGAAACACATAGATATGCCCAAATTCAGAGGCCTAATTTTCTTAGAAGCCCAACTAAGAGTTGCTATATCCCATTATTACTCATATCGTGGTCCACCCAGCAGTACAATTTGGATTCCTGACTGCTAAAAATAGCAATATTTAAAGATGAAATTTTGTGAATTGTTGCCTTTATGTTTCACCAAAAAAAAACCCAAACCCAAACACCCCCACCACCAATAAAAGACCTGTTAGCAGATTAAAGCATATAATTGTTGATATAGTTTGCTTAACTACAAGAAGGAGAACTGAAAATCTGACCTAGTGTCTCCACTATCTTCTGTTGAAGTGATTTAGCCGGGTTTCTCTTTTTAGAGTACATTGTGAAACTCAAGTTACTCCAGCAATGGTAGCTGCAAAGAGATCCGTGATAGCCACTCTCAAAACATCAGTCGCAATAATGCATTTGGTACAATAGGGACTGGTGATTCCTGGGGGTAATGCTCAAAATTACCTTGAAGATTTAACTGTAGACCTCACACCTGTATCGTATGTCCAGGTGTTCCTGCAGTTTACACAAGACAACCTGTCTTTATATTGTTTTAACTCCATCTAACTACATTTAGGTAACAAATCCATCCAGCCTTAAGCTATTTTAGCGGGAAAGAATATATTCAATACAAGTCTCACATGGTGTTTCAATGTTTGCCTTTCATAATCCAACTATGTGGCAGGATGTCCAGAGGTTATCTTTAACCGTATTTCTCTTTTCAGTATATGACAGGATAAAATCTTCGACATTATGTCCTTAGCAGGAGATGACTGCATTAGCCCCTGTTCCCCATAGTAACATTTGACTGATTGAAGTGTGAATGGTGATATCTGAAAGGTAATGTGGCATAGGCATAAAGGCCCATGATTCAAAACCTCCCTTCTTGTTTTTCCACTGCTGGAGCACTTAGCCTTAGTCAGAATTCAAGTCATCCTTTGTGGAAACAGCACTTTTAAGATTATCCAGAAGACCCTTCTCTTTTACTGCAGTAAATCTTCTGTGAATAACAGGCAACTGGCTACCATAAAAAGACAATATTTTCTGCAGTCCGTACAGTCTTTGACGACTCTGACCTATAGCTGCACTCGTGATTTTGAATGATAAAAGTGGCTTCTGCTTTTTGCATGAGGGATGTGTGACATGTTGTATAGATGATGCAAACAGTAAATGGACATGGCATGTAATAAAATTATCTGAAATATCTATTACTGTGAATGAAGTTTACAAGTCAAGGTAGGTGAATAAAGAAACATAATAATGGCAACAGTAAGTATTTGTGAAACAACAGAAATAATAATTTGGACTACTGATGCTTAGCCACAAATGATAAAAAGCATGTTTGGACTTCCTTCTAAATGATTGGGAGGGGGAGGGGGTGGCTAAGTAAATGAACTAGAAAATGTATAGTGGATGCTATTATATCTATGGCATTTCATAGAGTTGAATAGCAGCAAATGATGGATTCACAGTATATCATAGAGCTGAATAGAATCAAATGATGGATACACAGAATATATATATTGATAAAATGGAAATAACATGTTATTTATTCAGATTTCCTAGTGGATTAAGAGATTAATGAGAAATGGAAAACCTTCAAGCATGGAATATTTGAATTTTGAAGAATCACAATAGATTACCAAAATAATTTAGGGTTGTTTTAAGATCATCTTGAAAAAGAAAAATTCCAACTTAACCTTCCACTGACAGTGCTGTTGTCTGTGATGTGAAAGGTTGTAGCTGGTGCAGCTCTAACAGCACTGACCTAACATATTTCTTACCTTATTAAACTCATGTATCTCAGTGAGGGCTGAAAGACGAATTCCTTTCAAGAATCAGCCATTTATTAATAATCTTCTCTATCATATAAGTAGTTTGCTTTCTTGACATTTAATTCCCGCTTTGACCAGTGAAGGAATTTCTCCTTGCAGTGTTAAACCTAGACTAGAGAAACAAAGAAATATGAAAACCAGAAATTAGTTTCTTGGACCTCATAAACGATTCTATTCTAGTTTGTTCAAAAATTTGAGACAGTTTTTATCTAAGTTGTTTATTACTTTAATAATATAAGAAGCTGTTTCTCATGCACTGAAAAGTTAATTTCTAAGGAAAGAGTAATGTTAATATATGCTAATCGCTAATATTACAAGAAAATGCAGCTAATGGTATCAAATGTATGATAATTTCAAAGACCATCAGAAGTTCCAAATTCTCCAGCTATTAAGCCAAAACCAAAATCTAGAGGTATGTCAAAAAGGTTTTTGTTAACTAGTTTCATTATATATAAAGTAGATATCAGATAAAAAGAGCAGAACAAAACTAGATCTTTTTTCCTTAGAATTTCATGTCAGAAAGTATAATTCCATATCTGATGAGAAAGGTATGGAATTCAGAAAGAAATTTCAAATAAAATTTCTCTTAATTTCTAACTATCAATATTTGTTACACTTTAAAGAGTTTCTCTTACAAAACCAGAAGTTTTATTCTCTGCTTAATCTAAATTACCAGGGACAAGAACTTGATTACAGTTGCTCCCATCTGGAATTACTCAGTAGGTTTTAATAAGATAGAATAACAACAGCAAAGACTATAGTATTACAGTTTAAGTCAACACAGGTTATGAGGATTTACATTGAAGAAACTTAAATCAGGTTGTGGCCACTGATGATATAGTCAAAACCAAAATCAAACAAAAAAAACACTAAACAAAAAAAAAACCAAAACAAAACATATTTGTAACTGAAGTCTTTTGAAAAAAAGGAAAGTTATTTTTGCAGAATTTCTATTCTCTTTAAGAATCTCCAAAATAAATCTGATTTTACCTAGTCATAAGGCCTACTTTTGTTATTTCTACCTACCTGTTGAGGTCCAATTCAACTGATTCAATAACTTTCTTTTAACAACACTATTAAAAATTAAGTGTAAGCAAAGGACAGACGGTTGGGGGCTAAATTCCAGATTACCAGTCAGGTTTCAGATACACCTGCTTCTTCCATCTTTCATCTATCACCTATTCACTTCCCCAAGTTGCATTGTTCTGTACTGAAATTGAGTGAATTTGCAAGAAACTAAAAATAATTTTACCCATGTCTCTGAGATGAAAGGAAAATAGCAGGAGCTCAGCATTTTGAAAACTTGGGCAGGTGCCTAACTAGATGTATAGGGTTGTTTCTGAAAATCTTAATCACAGGATTTATTTCTCTGCTGTAACATGTAATAGAATAAACGAGATTATGAAAACCATAAACTATTTCATTTTCACTTGGTTGGATTTCTAGACAGGTAAAATAAAGATAAATGTTCTCCAAGTCAGGCTTCTCATTTTGACATTCTTATTGCAAATAATATAAATTGTATAAGAAGCCCTCCCTCAGATCTGAAGGAAAGGGCTTTCACGTAAGGATTTGCAAATTTATGATCAGCATTGTTGTTTTGTGTGTATTTGGAATGGTAATATTTCAAAGATTTTTTTACCAGAGATAAATATCTTTTATTTCCCTATGGGAGTACTAATTACTTTTCAAAGTCCACCACCCGGAACACCCTATCAAGGGGATGTTGCTCCATATGTAACCAACGGCCCCTTACCGATGCAAACTAAATTAGTACTTGTCCCTCATTTAGACATTTCCCACGTTTCTTTTTGCTATCTGACATCTTTCAAACACTACACCTTTGTCTTCTGTTAGACTACTGTAGCATAGTTCATTTAGCTACTGCATGGAGAGTGATATCACTCAAGACACAGTCAAGAGTTACATCTGCTTTCTGCTGTATTATGTACCATACTCTGTCTAATAATTCAAAGCCCTATACCTTATAAAATCCTTCAGAACAGGCAAGATGGCTCCTGGAGCATGCTTCATCTTGTAAGGCTTCTTACGAGTTTCTCAATTACCTGTCTGCTCACTACATCATTTTCCCTTTAATTGCTGGCCTGTGTTCTATGTTGATAAACCATGATCTTGTACTAAAGTGTCCCAATGCGCATTATGCTTATGTGGCCATCTCCTTATTCAATAGAGTCAATATCTTCATTAAGAGAACTGCATTCATAAGCACAGTAGAGGCCGCTGAAAACTGATTATCCCTGCAAAAAGGGATCTACAGAGTTTGAGAGGACCTACAGGGAAATCAAGGAAGCAAAATTACAGTATGTTGTTCCTTGCAGAAGAGAATATTGCAAACCCCTGCAGCCACCCCTTAGAAAAGTGAAGTGCTGAGAAGCAATAGATCATAAAAAATGGTGTTTTGACATGGGCCCTGAAATTTGCTTTTATTTGCTTTTTTTTTCTTTTTTAACTCCTATGGAGAAATGTCTTTGAAAAACAAATTATGTGTGAAAAGAATAAAAGGTTCAGGTAAAGGTGTGAAATAGAAACTCTAAATATATTACTCTTGATTAAAAGTTCTTTAAAAGTACATAGTATTCCAATACTATGTAGTAAGCAGACAAAAAGATAAATTGAGCATGTCATCCCTTCATTGAAAACATTATTAATGATTTAGGTTGACAAAATTGTAAAATAATGCAATTCAAAGTTCAGATATGAGAGAAAAAAAAAATTTTAGATTGCACCGCACAATATTAGAATAACAAGCTTAGAAATAACTACCCTACTTTTGGAAGTAGTCATTTATCACTTTCACAGCACGTTTAGTTTTGTCCTTTTACCAGTTGATGTATCTTCCCTGAAGTAAGTCAGGAACAGAATTTTTCACTTGGAGAAAAGAAACCAAACCAAACCAAAAAAAAACAAAACCAAAACCCCAATATTTTAACTGTGTTGAACTGTAAAGGATTTACCCTGAGTGCTTTAATGCCTTTCTGGATCATTTCAAGAATGGAGACTTTATAGATACGTGTATTCTTCAGACCTTGGGAGTTGTGTAGAAGTCTGTAAGACTGTTCCACAAATGCTTACGCTGACCAAGGAGATGTTCCCTGGTGTTCAGAGAAAGCATGGGATGCCCGACTGCCACCACAAAGCTAAATGGGATCCAATAATGAACTTCTGTAGTGGCAGCAAGGAAGGAGGCGAGACTGTATGTAAACTGAAGACAATAAAAAAATGTAAACAAAGAAATTTGACAACTATTTCTAACATTGTTACAATTAGTTAGACCCAAGTAGATGAGAAAGTATTACATGCATAAATACCTTATTCACTTAAGAAACCATTTCTTTGTAAAATAAACAAGCAATGACCCCAGAATTCATGCAAAAGGAAGGACTGTCACACAGACTTCTTGAAAGCGTGGCCCATGAAAAATGGCCTATGACAGTAAATACAGATGGCCACTTATTGATCCACCTGGAAACAAGAAGACTTAGGGCACAACAAAAACAATGACAAAACAAGGCTGTATATATGCCCTAATTTGTTCTGAAGAACACTGAGCAACACTTGAATCTTGAGGGGTAATTAGGATCATCAGGACCTGCTTCTCCAATTTCCCATTATTTTGTGAAATAACAAAGAATTGCATATCAACCTATGAAAGCTGTGCGTATCTGATAGCATGGACTGGGTGGTCTTTAGTCTGAATGAAAATGGCTGGTTGGGCTGGCACCTTGCTTCAGCATCTGGCATGCAGAATTGATCACTCTGATATCACATAGTACTACATATGTAAGTACTGTTTTGGTTGTCACTAAATAAGAATTATATTTATGTTGCCTGTGTTTGGTCTGATACCCTGCCCTTGAAGATTGGTATTCATTGTAGATGCAACAGGGAATCATCTGTAGCCAGCAATACACGAGACTATTGTTACTGGCTCATACCAATGGAAGTTTGGAGTCTTTATCTCCAGCCTTTGATCCATAGATAGAGACAAAAGATATTGGGAATTTAATAAGGTAGATAATGAAAACAGAGCAGCGCTATATCAGTCCTGACTTTCACTGGATGTTTTACTGCAATCTCTACCTCTTACACTTCTAACTTTTCAGACAAATTAAAGCAGTTCTTCAGTTTGAATACGAATCGGATTTTAGCAGTTAAACGATGACATGATGTCCATACATTCTGAATAATGCTAAGGCCTTCTTGGTCCAAGTATTATTTCTACAACTGTAGCTGCTTGAGGAACTTAACTTCCATTAGAAGTAGGTGAGAGTTTGTGTAACAGCATCCCAGATTAACGCTCTTTAATGCTGGAAGGCAGCTATGGCTGCCTCATCTCTGATTCATATTGAGTCACTGCACCTTCTCATGGTTTCAAAGTCAAAACCTTCCAGTCTAGATGTGAGACGTATTTAATCTTCAAAAAAGCTTCAGAACAGCCCGTCTCTCTTCTGTCTTTATCAGCATGAGCTCAGTGACACCAGGCTCTTTGTCAACATTAACAGTGTCTCCTGAGTGAATCTCTAAGAAGTAAAATGAAGGGAACTGAGAATAAAATCTGCCTACCTGGGTAGGTGGCAAGAACATGAAGTTTAGGGAACAGCATGCTGCTTTGTTAGTGCCATCTATTTTGGATTAGGCAAAACGGTACAGGGGGAAGTCATTCTTCTGTAGAATATTGTGTAGAATCATGTCAAGGCTGTAAGACCTGCAGTCTGGGCTCTGACACTGAAGAGCTCTTCTTAACTGTACTTTTTCCACTGTTTGCCCCCATAATAAAAATGCTGTACAGGGAATTTGATCATATTTGCTGATTAGATTATTTTACCTAAGATACATTTTAACATACAGGAGTATTTTCCTCCTAATCACTTTGAATGTTCCATCTCTTCATTTCAACTCATTGATTTTTCCTTCTAATCCTGAGTGATGTCTTTGATATTTTTCTCTCTCTTAAAAAGGGAGGAATATCTGCAAATATTTGAAAGTCATTGTGCTCTCCCATTGTTAATCAGTCCTGAAATTTCCAATAGCTTTATTTTCTTTTGTTTTCTGAAGTTAATTGGCCTTTCCATACTAATGAATTAAGAAATAGGTAAAGAGAGAAAATGCTTTTGAAGAGAAGGAAAAAATAGATGTTGTCAATAGCAGTTTTAGAACTGAAGTCCCTTCATTTCCCAGCTGGGATAATCACTCCCCATGCCACACATAAATGTGTGAGGATGACCTCCAGGTCCCATGCTGGAGGCTCCTCAGCCTCTGCATCCTGTTGCTTACTCCTGCCATAAAACCAAGCCAATTATTGCCCACTTTTTGAAATTACTTTGGTATTGTAAGATCCACAACACATTCTCTCCAAGAACCTGCAAAAGGCAGTGGGTACCCAAAGAGATGACAGATCTACTTCCCACGCACCACTATTAACATGCATTGGTACCAGAGCAAGATTAGGTTTTCTATAAATAAGCCCTTTTACATTATGGAAAGATGGAGATTTGTCACGAAAGTCCAAGAAAGAGCTTAGGTACAGATGAGATTTCGGAAATCATACTTTATAAAGCCAAACTGCTTATCTGTTTTAAATGAAAAATGTTGCTAGTCATCCTAAGGAGGAAATAAAATAACAATTTACTTTTGCATAGTTATTTTATACATTTGAGATTAGATACTGGAAGAACTGTAGGATTCTTTCATGACAGATGTAGCAAAACCTTGAAATTTTTTTAAAACCTCATTTTCCTTTATCAGAATTTAGATAGTCATTCATTTTCTAAGCCCTAAAGAAAGGTTTTTTTCCCAGCCTATATTCCAGAAAAAAAGTTGGAGCTAATCAGAGGGGACAACTAGGTATATTTTTCCTGCCATCCTTCATTTTCTTCAGCTTTATATTCACATACATACTCGTATTTATATAAAATCTTGGAGATCTGTGATGCTTAGGTAAAAATCGTGTGGGTAGAAGTGAAATATTCTCCCTTCTCATCTATAAAAGTAAACTTGCTAAGCTTCATATTTAGAAATGTATGGGGAGAAAGAAGACACCTGCTGTAGCTGTGGCTTAAATCATGTATTTTTAACTAAAAACTTGTTTGGAACTCAGATATGGGTTGCTATTTGAAATGTCATTGTGTAACAACTTACTATGATCTATTTTTCTACAATATAAAGACTAGATTTCTAATACTTGTAGACTTAATATTGCTTGTGTAAAGAGGAGATAGGTATGTAATATTACCAGGAATTCAATGTGCATTATACTGGCCCTCGCCAAAACCACACATACCTTCTTTTTTGAAGAATGAGCTAGAAGTTGGTCATCTTACAACCATATGAAACGTCAGCAATAATCCAACAAGCAAAATCCAGTGTTAGCATATGTAAAAACCTTTACATAGAAAAAGCACATAGGAGAATTATAAAATTTCTCAGCAAATATGCATTGAATAGTCCCAGAATATTGCAAACAGTATTTGAAGTATAACCTTTAAATTAAGCTTACTAGATGATAAAGCTGTTTTATCCAAGACTTTCTCACTCAGCTTTGTCCTGTTCTTTCTTTTAAACCTCAGATTAAAGCATTTAGCTGCCAGTTATATATAAGCTCTAAAAGCTTTCTACCTTATAACCATTACAAAAAGTCCTGTCTCTGTCAAAGAAATGTTCTGATGGGCAGAACAATATTCCAATGATGGACATTGACAATCTCTCAAACTACACCTGAAAGTGACATAATGCACTTCATTTCAGATGCTTGTCTTGGTTCTCTTGCATGACACCACACAGCTTCCCAGAGGCAGAGGAAGAACATATTTGGGAAAGGAGGCTGGTTTGTCTGTTTTTAATTCATTACCCTGTTACTTCTTAACCTTCCAAGAGCTGGCTAGCCATTTAGTGTCACCAAGAGCAAAGATGAACTTTTTCAGTGCTGCATCTTCACTCACGTTTCTTTTCAAGAAACAAAACAATGTAAAAAGAAGCACTGCTTAGTGAATTAATAGCTTCAGAAGGTATATGTGAAAAGTGGTGATGGAACGTGAACTTTGACAGCAAAGATTAACACTACTGTCCTGAAAGGTTTTGTGTTGTTCAACGTAATAGTTACAGTTGGTCATACGTAAAGTGTTCGGTATACAGGTTTATGTTTTGTTCTGTACCATGTGTTGAGCACGAGAGTCATACTCTTGAAAGGGGTGAATGATGGGGAAAGGGCCAAAAGGTGAAACAATGTGGTGGATGCTAAAAAGCTACACAACCCCAAGGGAAAACAGAACAAGTTCATGAAAGTGGAAAACCACAATGAATTATTAAATACACACTTACATGTGGTTGTCTCTGCGTCAGACAGTCCCTGAATAGCAAATCGTTGGAGACTTGGAGAACATTGTGGGAAATATTGCTGTATTCCTGCTCTTTTTTTGCCCTGGTCACTAGGCAGCCTATTTTGGTCATTTTCCAAGGCAGGATACAGGACTAACTGGATTCATCCAATGAATATCAAAATAACAGCTAAGTAATTTAAAGAACAAAGCCTTACAGTACCAACAACGTTCTCAGAATGAAAGCAAAAAACATAATCAATGTCACAGTCGATGTCAAAGTTGTTGGAACTAGATGATCTTTAAGGTCCCTTCCAACCTAAACCATTCTATGATTCTATGATTCATAACACTAGTGTTTTCTCTCTTAATCTATATTTTGAAAGAGCAATAAAAAATAGTTCTTGGTAGAACAGCTTATATAATATGTATCACTTATAGCATTCTATGCACATTTTTCTTAACAATACTGAAAATCTAAATGATTTTTTAGAGAATTAATATTTGAGTAATAATCCATAGAAAGGGTCTTCAAATACCCATGGGGTATTCATTGCATAAACCTGGAATGATAGTTGCAGGAACTAAATGAGCACATATTTTGTAGGGCACATAGGTCATATATGTAATTTCTTACAGAGTAACATTATTCATATAATAATTGCTATAGTATCTCATTCCATATTTAATTTCCAACATTTAGATTTAAACATTAAAATTTCTCATTCTAATATGTGTCATCAGTATCCTTGATAATCAGTCCTATTAAAGTGAGTTCCAAAGGTCTGCCTAGCCCCGTACCCCATCTCTTAAGGGTGGTCAGCAGAAGATGTTTGGAGAAGCATTCAAGGACAGAGCAGTAAAATTGTGCTGGATGCTCTGGCAGCTTTCAGTTTTCTACAGTTTATGGACTTTCTGACATGGATTAAATATTAAAGATCAGTATTTAATCTTTACAAGTACCTTTGTGTTTAAAATAATAGTTATATTCAATAGCCCTTGCTTGCTTTTTCTTTAATCAATGTTTGTGATCATTTTAGAACCAGTCTAATGCCACAGCATCCTATGGCAATGTGATCCACTCTTTGTCTGTCCATTATGTGGATAAGTGTCTACTTTGTTCCATTCTACAGTCACTCCTTCCATTTTTTATGAGGAACATCATTCACTTTCTTCATCACAGTCCTGATTTTACAGTCGACTATCATATACCCCCTTCAGTGCTGTGTCTTTCATTCTGAAGAGTCCTTGTCTATAAAAATATTCTTTATACAGAAACCATTCCATAACTCTGTTGATTTGCCTTCTATCTTCTCTATTTCTACTATTCCATTTTTAGATAAATGATCTTGACAGCAAAAGATAATCTTATGGATAAGCCATTAGACGAGGGTCCTGGAAAAGGGGATTATAATCCTGTTTGTGTCACAGATCTTATGCATTATTCAGTCTTCTTGTCTGCTTAATTTTGAGTAACCATTCACTGCTAAGTGAATATGTTCTTCAGAAACAGAGAACTTTTCTACTTCCAGTATGTAGAATATAACCACTGCAGGATAATTTGATTTGAAATTAATACTTAAATAACACCATGGCATGGAGTTAACTTGTTTTTTTTTCTAAATTAATTGAGACCCTCAAATCTTTGGATCAGACCCCTAAAGAGTTCCAGAGGTAATTCTTGGTACCTCACTTCTCCAGTGTTCATCTTAAAAAAGCTTTAGAAAAAAGACTTGTTTACAATGGTTTTATACTTATCCCAGAAAATTATAGGTTATTATAAATACGTAAAAAACAGGCTGGCAAAGAAACAGTCTCAATTTCCATGTTGAAGGTGAATTGCTTTTATAAATTAAAAGAATCCATTGATTTTTCCTAATACAGAAACACTCTTTAATAATTTATTTTATGCCTTAAAATGGTTAACGCTGAGAAATTTGGAGACAACATTGGATTTTCTTTTGGTAAATGCATGTCGATTTCTCCAGCGATGTCCACTGATTTCTGATGCTCTATCAAATGGCATTTATTGCATCACCTTTCATTGCAGACCCGTCATTTATAAACAATATGAGGCCTTTATTTTTTTCTTGCCTAGGTTTATTTCTACTGAGTAAAGACAGAAGCTTCAGCAAGAGCTCACATGGCATGATGCCAGAAAAGCAAACGAGGAGGATGCCAAACTAAATGAAAGAGCACTTGAACTCCAAACCCCATATTAAAACATTGCTTTCTAATCCATGGATAATATCCCTGAATTTCTGGGCCTTGCCACAGAGCCATAGGCATCTCAGCTGGAGTCCAACAAGCCCTAAGGCCTTACTCATACTCAGATCCAAACTTAATTTATGTACAAACCAGAGGCTAAAAAAAATCCACTGTAGCAATCAAAATCTTTTTATTAATTTTGTGGGGGATTTGCAATATTTTCCAATGCACAATGCTTGGTGTAGTTATTAAAGGCAGGGAAATACTATAAAACTTATTTCTCCGTCTTTCTTAAGCATTTATTCACATGTACACTCAAATATGCGGTGGCAAAATATAAGAATATGTCCTCAATATTTAGCAGCGACTTATTTAATTAGGAAAAAGTTTCCAGAATCAATTAAAAAATATTAAAAAAAAATACATAAGATAGGATTATAATCAGTTGGTTTCTTTGTGGATGTATAATTTGGGAGGTTTTTTTGTTTCACTCAATACATAGAAAATGTTTTCAGGATTCCCCATGCAAGCCATCACATTGATTCAAAGGTCCCACTGTCAGGTCCAGCCTGTCCTTTACAGATGACAAGAAAACAAAACGGGAATTCCTTTTGTGCCAAGTGTTTTCCTGGGTCACTGCCAAGAGACACACTGCCTTTCACAGCAGTTTTCAACAAAATACTCCAGGCACTTCTTTGTGGGAGAAGGTAAAGTGCAACCAGGCTTTTTCCCCAGTATGATCAGGAAGTCAGCTCTATCCATGACAGCAATACAATGTTAATGCATCAAAAGCTGCCAGTATTTTGGGCATCAGATTATATAGCCAAGAAAGAAAAGAAGTTCACAGCAGCATCTTCCAAGGATGACTGCCCTCCTCCCATACTCATTCCAACCTCTCGTCACAGTGCCATAGTTTAACCATTCTATTTTCCTGGCTTGCATTTAATTTGATTTTCCACTTAGGGAATGGCTGCACTTAATCGATCCACGTAAACCCATCTCAGTGGAAGAAGTGAAGCTTCCAAAATTCATCAGGGAAAAGCTAATAAACTTATTAGACCCAAGCATCTCCCAGACATGGCCCAGTAAAGTTTTATTTTGTTTTTAAATGAAAGATACTGAAGCAAGGACTACTTGAGGGAAGCCATAAATAAATAAAATACTGTGGATGACTCGTCGCAGAGCTATAGAAAATAAAAAAAAAAAGCTTGGGTATAGTCTTATATAACGTAAAAGCTTGTGATGCAGTATGCATTACAAATGAACTGCACTAAGAGAAGAATATTGGTATCCATTCATTTTTTGTAACGAAACAAAAGAGAATCTATACATGAATAACTTCTAGGAAAATTCCAGTGTTTTCCATGACTTACTCTAGGATGACCCAGACAATGACGCTTTCAAGATAAGTTCATTTGCAAATGTTGCAGACACTATTTACCATTCCTAGGTGTATTACTAACCACACCATAAATACCAGTAACAGTCATACTTGTTATTATATCCTTTTTTTTTTCATGTTTTATTTGTGAAAACAAATGGTTTTAGGCATAGAAAAGGTACTTTTAGAAAGAATCTTCCTGATTTAGCATGAACTGTCTATGTACGCAGAAATAACATTTAAGCAATTCCACCACCTTCCCGAATTCTGCTTAAAAATATTCTATTCAAATTAAATTTGGCTTTTTTCTACTCTGTTGTTCCATGCATCCAGATAACAAGGTTCTTGGAGATTTTTTCCTTTTACAAAAGAAAATGTAGTTTGTGTATATCTTTCTTTCACTATGACTGCACAAAGACAGAGGTTTTCAGCTAGCTGAAGTTTTTGCCCTGCAAGATGCTGCACAAAGAGCTGTGTGTCATGTCTTTGAACAACATCCTTCAATAAGAAACTTAGTCAAAATGACTTTGTTCCATCATGGTTGTATTTTATGATTTTAACTGATCACTACAAATGGACCTGCTCTGCGTCCAAACTACATTCGCAGACAACATGAAAAGTCCTTCAAGAAAGCAGACAAAGATCATGTGATAAAAGCCTAAACTGGAAAAACCTCTCACCCTTGCTAAGGCATACTCTTTTTCCACAGGATTTCTTACTTTGCTAGTTACCAGCCTCTAATAAGAAGTCAAGGTCATCTGCCTCTCCTCAAATTCTTGAGTCTTCAGTCTAAAAAATATAACTTGCTTTGCAATAAACAGAAGGCTCTGGGGTTAGCTGCATTCAGAATCTACTTCACAGGGGATATCCAAATAAACTGAGATACTGTCTCAATTCTTTTACGGGTTGTTTCAAAGGTTTCTAGGCTTTTTTCCATGAAACAATACAGCTGGCTCACAAAACAGAATTCTAATTCTGGCATCCATCTGGATGCTGTAGCTCATGTACCATGCTGCGAATTCCCTTCCTTACCTGCAGCTGGAGCTCAGGACATCTGTCAGCGCCCCATGTCTGCTTGTTCATGAGTAGGACTTCCAAAGCCACCTCCCAGATCACCTGCTCTACTTTCCCACTACGGATTATCCATCATTATTCACTATCCATATTTATAGCAATATTATTAATGGAATCAACAATGATATTAATGACAATAAGTCTACAGATACAACATCTCTGTAAACTATTGGTTGCATGTCTTTCATTTGCTCTATAAGTGCAGCATCTTTTTCTGTGGTACCACTTACCTTTCATTTTTGTCTCTATTTGGATGAAGAACACCCTGAAAATTCGTCAGTCTTGTTTCTATCTTAATTGCTTTCCTCTGCATGCTATTGCACTTAAGTCTCTTCCAATGTCTTCCTAAATTAAAACAAACAAATTTTTCATTTCTCTTTCAATTTCAAAATGTATATTTACACTTAGACATTAGAATGAAGAATTATGGCCATGTGGATAACCAGAGAAGCATGACAAGATTTCTGGGTGTATCCATTGACTGTTGATGTCCAGCATCAATAAAGTTTGGGATTTTTGTAGCAAGTGATGACTTATTAAACTACCTATTTTCATTTACATGACAGTGGGAACACTTACTGAACTAGTGTGAACAGTATTGTTCCTGGATATGATCTTAATGGGGATTGGTGTTCATAATCAGGAATAACAGAATCAAAATATATTCATGTACAAACTACTAAACATTTACCAGGCTGATGAATAAATATAACTTTCCCAAAACATTAGTTACTTCTCAGATCATTTATGCTGAAATTTCTATGATAAAATAGAGACATGACATATGTCTTAGACCAACTTGAATTTTGCTATTGACTTCTTTTTTAAGCTTGCATGAATTTGTGTCACAGTTTGATAGTTTTAAAAAATGTATTCTGTTCATGGGATACATAATAGTAATGTATTTGTGAGCTCATCATATACTAGAATTGGGCTTCATACAACTGTTTAAACATAGACAAATAAGTTGATAAAATTGTATGGTGGGGGCCCTATCCAAAATCCGCTGAGGTTACAGGCAAAATTTGATGGAACTTTGGATTAGACTCTGTGAGAACAGATCTCAGTACTTACCAGATGAAAGTCAATCTTCCTGCTTTCCCTTTCTTTGTGTAAAGGAAAGACATTAAAATAAACATATATAAATTTTCACATTTACAATACTAATATACTAGGATATTGCCATGAATGTGTCTTGTCTCTGCATTTTCCAGGTAAATTATTTACCTATTCAGACTGTTGTATATTTTTGTTTCTCCATTTAAATATCGGTTTGACATCTCTTACTTTAGCTTCCCAGTTTGCAACCCTTCAGTTGTACAGTGCAATGACTTTGTGCCTTTAATTGGCTCAGCCTCTGATTCAATATTTGCTTGTGTTAGCTCTGTGGATATAAGGTATTGCAATGCTTCACTTTTATCTGTAGAATTTATTTTTTTTCTGTAATAGTGTTGGTCCTTTCGAGGTTCTTCAAAAGAGTTTCATCATCTTTTTTTTACAATGCACAGGACTGAAATATCTATGGAAGATCTAATAATGTGATAAGTTTGCTATTATACTTATTTTTCACCTTGAAAGATACATTGCCTGAAAGTACGTTTCTAGCTAGGAACCCAGTGTGAATAAATACATAACGTGTTATTCCCCATTAAAAAAGCTCTGACAGTTATGTATTCTGCATGCACATACATCTACATTTAAAGCACTTACATCTGTCGTTAGGTTCTCTAGATTACCAGATTTACTCACCCTTAATCCAGCCTAAATTTATTGTATTCAGTGTATTATAAACCTGCTACCATAGGCACAGAAACCTGTTTTTGGCAAGAAGGATTGTGTTCACATTAATAAGTAATTTGGCATAGATTAAAGCACCTGGTGCTGAGACTCTTCAAATCTTGATTGTATGAGGCTTGCAGAATTGACCTTAGAGTACTTTAGCCATGGACCCACTCCATCTTTCCACCAGCTGGGCCAAACATTTGCCTTACGCTTGTTCTCCAAGGCTTGCTGAGGCTATCCCACAAACCCTTCCTTCCCCACCTGTAAGCATCTCTGCATAGATCTTCAGGAAGCACCACACCCTGCTTCTCTTTAGCTCAAGTAAACGACCTTATACACCACTGTTCCCCTCATACCACCATTGCTTGTGTAAGGCCTAAGCCAAAGCACATTTTCTTCAGTAGGTAACTGTAGCTGCAACTTTCCAAAGGACACAGCGGTACTTGCTTCCTGGTCCCCCTTGCAACATCACCTTTGGACATTATTGTCCACCATGGACTGCAGGGGAGAAGTCGTAGACACGAGACTGTTGCAGCTATGGTAGAGGCACACCTGGAATGGACTGATGTCTATAATCTGGGACTTTCTTTTCCTTTAAGACAAAAAAGAACCAAATGCCTGTGGGAGTCCTTGCCACTGCGACTGCTTTGACCAAGGTTGAGCAGAAGTCATGGGCTTGGGGCAGGACTATGTCACCTTTGGCATGTGGGAATGAAAATCTACCAATGTAAAACTTTTAGGAGAAAGAAGTATGTGAAAATCCTTTGTCTTTAACTGTGCTGTGCCTTCATCAGCCTTTCACGAAGTGTCAGAAGGTGGCTGCTGGCAGGAGCCACATCCTGCTTCTGGCCAGCCCTGAGGCAGGAATCCCACAGGAATGATGGGGGTCTGCAGGAGCTGGGAGTTCAGACGTGTAGTTGCCTCGCTGCTGCACCGATGCCTGAAGAGCACTTCAAAGTCTCCCCAGTAGCTGCACATCTTCCAAGCTGCCCCCAGACTCTTCAAGAATTATCCACTACTTTTCCTGAACGTAAAGCAGAATTGCTTGTTTGTCTGCTCACACCCAGCAGTATCATGCACCCTCAAGGTATGCCCCTGGTTTACCCTGTTGCTTGACCAATGCGTGGCCCTCCAGCAGCACAGAATTTGGAAAGATTAGGAAAATTCTTCAGGTGCACTGGTTGTTCCTGTCTGAGTCTTCTGGGAGGTGAAGAAGTGCTGCAATCAACACAACTGATAAAAGTTTATTAGTAGGACTCCTTCCCCGATAATTCACTTCCTTATATAACAAAATTTGTTATTAGACTGAGTATTAGTGTAGCGTAACAGTACATTATATGTCTTCATTTAGCAAAGTCTGTATGGCATATGCTTTGTTTTTCCTGTTCACCGTTTTTTCCATGGACAAAACAAAAAAGATTCAAATTTGGTTTTAGTGTTACACAAACACACGCATAGCAAGGTGTAAGCTGTACTTCAGCAGCTTCGGCTATGTGACAAAATGTCATCAAGACATGACTGATGAATAGCTAATAGATGCATTGAAGGTAAATTCTAATTCCTATCCAGAAATTCAGTATATAAACAGTCTCAAAAGAAAAATCTGCTGTTTGAAACTTATAAGCATCAAATGTAATGAATAGTCTCTTACCTTTTATAATACTTCCTGAAAACTAGATTAAGGTATAGTAGAAATCCTTGCAGGAATCAGTGAAAGTATAATAATTAATAGTAGAACTATTACAAAGTCCAATCAAATACCCTTCTAAAAATACTCCCTTTGCCTCATTAACCTTGTCAGTCATTCCTTTAAATAAATTCCTGTTTAAAAATAATAAAAAGAAGGAAACGTACAAGTGTATACTCCTGGAATAACTTCATAAATTGATTAATTTTTGAAACATTTGACTCTGATTAATGAGAACAAGACAGCTGAAATATGTGAACTAAAGATATAAATACACTCTACCTATTTGTACTGCCATTTTTCAAGTTGTCTTTTCTGAGGATTACTTAAAATTAAATACCCTATACCTTGCATGGAACCTGGCAACTGAAGAACTTTTTTTAAAAAAAATATAATGACAAGATCTTTTATTATTGCTTTTCTGAAAATAAAGGAATTGGTGAATCTATAGCTATAATTTATGCCGTATCACAGGTATAGTAGTGTATATGCAAAATTATATAATTATTTCAGCACCACCTTCCTAACACTGGTGTAGATCTTGAACCTACAATGACCCACCGAAGGTGAATCCCTCAATTTCTACTCTAAGCAAGCTGAACTCTGCTCAAGGACTCCACCAGGGCACAAAAAGAACACAAAGTTCCTTTACCCATTAGGGTATTAGTTACACTACACATTTCTACGCTACCATCAGTGTGCAAGAGAACGACAGTTTTCAAGAACCACACCAAAAGATACAACAAGAAACTATCATCTGCAGTTAAAAAGGTAGAGGTGACTCAGTTTCCAGGGTTTTACTTTAAATACTTAAAGACACTTCTGACTCTGGCAAATATTTAATATTTTAAAATAAAGTTAAACTCCCTGACTCTTGAGATCTTTTTTTTCTGTAGGTAACAAATACCACTCTGTCTTTTTCTTTTATGCAAAAGTAAACCTGCAATTATTTCAAGCATAGCTTTATCTTTAAAGGTTTACTTGCAAAGCAATACTGGTATAAGTAGGAACCACTGGGAACTGGAGGTGCTTCTTTGCCATGAAAGCTGGCAAAAACTCTATAGAATTTTACTGCTCCTGGGTTTATTGCTTCTTTTTGTTGTTGTTCTGAATGTGATATATCAGGACTAAATCTACAATTCATATTCTATAAAACCTATGAATAAAATTATTCTCATTGGTGACACAGATGGTGAAAATAAGTCTATATTGAAATCGATGGGAGTTTTGTGTACATGAAAGCTACAAGATATAGGTGCTTATAATTATCATCTTTAAACCTAATTTCATTTCCTGTGTCTTTGTTAGGAATTCAAAGTCCTTTGGAAGGTATTTGGTATTTAAATTCCAAAGGCTGCCCAAATCCAGTAGCTGAAGCTGAAACTTGAGATAAAAAAAGAAATGAAAGATTTTCTGAGAAAGAAAAGTAGTTTGTGCTCCAGCCTTAAATGATCCTGATATCTGATACAATGGAAAAGCTGAAGAAGAGATTAGCCATTTGAAAAATGACCATTTCAGAGCTGTTCATTGATTTCTTAAAGGTCTATTCACTAAAAATACATTTAAAGAATAAATGGCAAAGACCCTACTGGTAGGGCATTACTTGGATTCAAACCGCTTGTAGTCTGCTGCCTCAAACCAGTAAAAAATATTACTAACCCAGCAGTGAGTTAGCATTTGCTGTGCTTGTGGGTGCCAGCTTGTGATGGCACATGCAAGCAAAAAGGTGCTACTGACAGGATTCAGTATAACTGCATGTATATAAGTCTAAAATTGTGTTACACTTTACAATAATTTTAATATTGCTGAGGATGCCTGGTGGATAGTAGCTGAGATTTTTATTCTACAGAAAGATAAATGCTCTATGCAGCAGAAATAAGGATGCATCCAAAGGTCCAGCAGTTAGGGCCACATGTTCACAGCTGCAGTGCCAATTCTAGATTCAGTGGCATGGGGAAGCATATATGGTAGAGGGAGAGGAGACAACAATTTATTTACAGCAAATGCCTGACTTCTGGTATATTTGGATTGTTATATTATTATATCAGGATCGTATTATTAATTTTTGGTCAGCTGCTCTTCAGAATACTTGATAGGTTGAGACAGATGAGGTCCTAGAAGACAAGAAATAGAAAGTATAATGACATTCCCTTATAAAGGACAAAAGAAAAAGAAACAAAATATGGGCCAGGGAATTAAGAACAGACAGCTTAGGAAGGTTCTGGGATAAATAACCAAACAAAGTACACAACACCTGGAAGATTACAAGAAAACAAGTAACAGCTCTCAAGAGCAAATAATGTCAAATTGTTCTGAAATCTTTTTAAAACAAGTCATAAAGTCTAGGGATAAAGGGGGAAAAACCCGCAAAACCAAACAGCAGGGATGGGATTCAGTTGCTTGAATATAATATTCATTACCATGAAGGCATCTAAGACAACCATACAAGGCTGGCAGATATGACTTACAACCCAAGGGAGATCTGCTGTCTTCCAGTTGACAGCTGGAGGCCAAGCAGGATATTTTATGTTGCCTAAAATGTTACTGGACGTCTATGCATAGGGAACGGAATTAGTCCCAAATGTTGTATGCCTTGACTTTCAATATAGATTTCTAGGAAATAGGTTCTATGTGAAAAACTGATAGAGTGGAGGCAAAAATGGCTTTATGGCTATGCCTGGAGAAGAGTTATTGCCTAACCAGAAGCACTGAATCAAAAGGGGTACCAAAGGGCTTTTTCATTGACCTGATTCTGTGTAAGATTATCCAAGTCACTAAATGATGAATCAAAATGAATTTCTCAAAGCTTTGTGTTATTTGCAATCATGTCAGGTGATACTTCCTCTTTATTCAGCACACCTGGAGTACCCTGTCCAGTGCAGGGCTCACCAGTACAAGAGGGACATGGAGCTACTGGAGAGAGTCCAGGGAAAGGCCACAAGGAACGTTAAAGGACTGGAGCATCCCTTCTGTGGGGAAAGGCTGAGACACCTGGGGCTGTTCAGCCTGGAGAAGGCTCAGGGGGAACTTCATTTGTGGCACTACTGGTATTGACCAAGTTCCATCTTGCAAGGACTTCTTTGTTGTAAATGATGAATGTAATGCATTATCCCCCAAATTACTACGCAGCCTGTGAGGACAATTAATTTTTCTGAGAAATTACAAGGTAGTTAATTAATCTGAGTTAAAGTTAATTAAAATTTCACTCCTTTAAGAAAAGTGTTTGTCCATTTAGCATATGTCAGTCTTTTTCTACTAATGATCTCAAAAAGAAAATATTATACATTCGGGAAGTTTATTTTTAAAAGCTGTTGAATTCCTGTATATAATCATCAGTTCAAGAAGACTGGCTGTTAAGTTTATTGTCTGTTATTATCAGCTAATTTTTACTTAACCACAATAAGACTAAATACTGGTAGGCCATTGTGACATCAGAGCTAATTACTCAATCAAATTTGCATGCAAAACTTCAGGTGTTTTTAATATATCATGAGTCTGTGGGAAACTGGGTAAAGGCATTAGAAATGTAATATGGGGAGTACTTAGCTCCATTCTCATAGAATTTAAAAATCATATGGCCACATCCTATTTCGGCAACAGTTCCTGAAAGGTTCACCTTCACTCCATTCCCTCTGCTGGGTGAAGCAGCATTATCAAGAAAAATGTAATCATATGTGCCCATAGAGCTTGTAGAAATTGTGACTTGGAAACTGAGCTCTCCTTTTCGCCCTTATGCAACACGTTGATGTCACTAATATTTCAAATTAAGGATCTTCTGCATCATCAACATGCTTTGGCTGTTTAGCAGTGCTAAGGAGAGGCAAAACAACTATAAAATCCAGCTTAGCTGGCTGGCATGCTCGACTTGCTTTAGTGTGTTGGTGAATCTGCTCTTAAATTTGAAATAAAATGTGATTTAAGACATAGGTAAAATGAGAACTGATACAGTAACATTACCTTCTTCTTGTGCATTATTAGTATATAAATTTTGAAATAGCTTATATACAGTAGAAACATTAGACAAACATAGTCCTTATACTATATATGATATGAATTGGTTCTTCAAGCACAAGAATATTAAAAGGGTGTGGTAATCCTTCTGAAATGCTCTATTATAAAACAAAAATAACTCTAAACTTCACTCAAAGCAATGAAACTCTCATATGTAGTGCTACCATGAGAAAAATATTTTAAGGAAATGGGAAGGTGGTAAATCAAATTAATTTTAAAAGACTTTTTTTTAAAAAAAACAGTATTTGAACACCTGAGAAATGCCAATCATCTTGCATCCTAGCAAATGATAAAACTTCAGAAATACAAAACTATTTGTAAATAATTATGTGCATAGTACACACTTATAAATACTATTTCTGAGAAATCTATGAATAAACATACTCTGTCATTTCCAATAAAGCCTTCAACATCCTTTCTTATTTTATCTTGTCACCTTTATCCTTTCTTATTTCATCTATTTACTTAAAGTATTTGAATACACTGAAAGAAAAAATATGATTTAAATTGCACAGTAAGAAGTGGAAAGGTTTGGGTTTTTTTTTATTTTGCTTTGGGTTTACATCTTCAGGTTTTGTTTTTCGTTTATAAGACAGGAAACCTGAGAGAAACTTATCTGAAATATACGTATATTTATATGTATAGGTTTTGGTTGTTTTTTGGTTGTGTGGGTTTTTTTCAGAGTAGACTGGATTTCTTTGAAATATACAAGCCAAAAGTTCAGCATTTCAAAGATATCTGGGTAACTTAGAGGAGAAAGTTAGAGTGATGGCCACCAAAATTTAGGCTGGCAATTTCCTCAGGTACTTTTTAACATGTTATAGTATTGTGCTGTGTTAGGTCTAGGCATCGAAACATAAAATTCACAGTCTTTGCCATTAAAAAAAAAATAAAGAATGTTAATATACTAAATGGATATAATTTAAAATTATTTCAAAAGCACAGTCACAGATAGTGATTATGCTTCATGAGAATGCAAAAACCGCCACGGCATTTGAAATTTTGGCTAAAATAGTGTTTTGTTGAAGAAATGGATAACTGTAGCCAATTAGGGTCTGTGACTGCAGACAAAGATAACAGGAATTCCTTCAAGTGTACTCCTAATCTCTGCAGTTCCTGGCACTGGCAGGAACTTCCCCTTTCACCTCCAGGACACCGTGCAGATACTTGTCTGCCCTGCCAGTGGGACCAGACTGACCCATTACTTCCAGACCAGCCTTCTTGAACAAGGGTTCAGAGGACTGAGTAGAAGTACTAAATGTAGACTTCACTGTGATCTACTTTAAAGACTCCTAAAGCGATATGACATTTTTAGGCAAAACATTATACAGAAAACGATTACTACTACCGTTAGTGACCTTACTCGCACTCTCAAGGCCCTGTAGTTGAGTGCTCATAATCCAAACTGAGTTTCAAGGATATAGGAATAAGTATAAACTAGTTAGGAAGGTCCAGTGTGACCAGTTCAAGGTCTAAAGTGTTTATGACTTGAAACAAGCTTAGCTATTTTCTAATCAATGTGCTTAATCCTGAGAGAGAATGTTTTTACCAGGATATGGGTAACTGTAAACATTATATGCAGTCTTAGAGGGGGGAAAAGAAGTTAAAATATGTAGTCTAAAATGATAATCCAGATCTAAGCAGCACAGCAATTTACAGAAAAAGATCTTTCCCTTCAACAGTGGTATTGTCCTGCATGCATCATTACAGAATGAATCTTTACCCTTCCCTGCTAATAAAGCAGAAAAATTAAAAAATAATTGTTTGTGATCCATATTTAGGCTATGTAAACTTAATCTCTAAAGCGATATGAGTTATTTTCTGTTTGCTGTATTCAGTACTATGTTTAGAAATACATAACAATGACTTAATGAAACTTATTTATTGAATGAGATGTTTTGAAGCACCTCACAGAATGCATATGAAGTTACAAAAGTATAATTTAGTCTGCTTTCTACAGCAAAATTTGGTCCTTTTGGTCTTTTGGTGGATGCATGTGGATATAGTTAAAAGCAAGAATCAGAAGACAGGAATTAGAAATTATACAGGCAAGGTGAATTTGCATATCAACTTGAGAATACAGATGGAAATGAAGGTGTATTTAATCAGGCACTTTATATTAGCATTATTGATTACCTAAAGGGTTCTGGCTGTCACAGGCAAATGTCAGATGCTCTAATTAGATTACTGTACAACTTGTATATGAGTTAATTGCACAGGGGGTTGCATATAAAACAAATGCAGTCTTTGTTTTTCACATTTCTTTTTTTTTTTTCCCTCAACAGATCTTTTACATCTGCTGGACGAAGACACCATGAAATACAGTTTCTGAATGCAGATTTGATTTGGGATGTTCAATAATTTTATGTATGCAGACAGTGTGATTCCTATTTCTGGTTTACCAATGGGTCTATAAAGCCTCACAGAAAGATTAATTACAGCTCACATCAATTTTGGCCTCTAGATGTCATGTAAAGAACATAACACCAAAGAGGAAGCAGAAGAATTTTTATTATGTCCATCAGAGAAAAAAAAAAAAAGAGAGAATAACAGGTAGGTAGTGGAATTTTAAAAAGGGTTGGGTTTACAGTTTGCATCTTTTTAAATAACTGAAGTTCTTAAAATTAAGTGGGAAGTAGGAAGAGCTAAGTTCAAAGGAAGAAATGTGACTGATTGAAGAACTACTTCTAGAAATCAGCAAGATTTGAGAAAATAATAAACAAGGTTCAAGAACTCACAGATGTCATATAACTGATATTCAAGGGTAAAACTGGTACAGAAAATATAACAGCTGTCAAGGATGCAATAGAAATATAGTTATATAACTAACCTTTTTCATCAAACTCTGCCTGCAGTTCCAAGCATTTCTCAAAATACTTTTGGTATCAGTCATAAAAATAATTTTCCAAATTTTTATTTGTGTTTTTAAAATGCACAGCGCAAATACCATAAAAGCATTTAGCTCCATGAGAGCATTTATCCAAGGATCTTAAAATGCATTAGTCATGCAAGCACCATATAAAATAAATAAATAGAATTATATTCATTTTTTTAGGTCAGTGAATAGAAAGAAAAAGCTATTGAAATGCAGGTCCAAACTCTAATTCCAAATTGATAGCAAGGCCAGAAGAGGAACCTCAAAATCTTTTTCCCACTAAATTAAACATTCATTATCAAATATAAATAAAAAATGTGTCAGGAAATCAATTTAGATTCTGTAAGGAACCCTGCAGGTAGGGTTTCTGAAACATCATGTTTCTTCTATGTAGTAAAACACTTTGGAAAACTGCAGGTGTCTGCAGACTTAGATGCCACCAGTGGACATCTCATATTTATGCAGGCATTGTGCATCCTAACAACACAAAGTACCCATATTAAGCAGAGACCCAAAGGAAGTGTGCATCCTAAAGGCTTAGTCCCGTGCAGTACATGTAAAATGAGCCAGTAGAGTAAAGCTGACTTTATCCTTGGCTGTGAACATTCAGGTTGGATGGGGCTTTGAGTAATCTGGTCTAGTGGAAGGTGTCCCTTGCCCATGGCAGGGGGGTTGGAATTAGACGATCTTTAAGGTCCCTTCCAACCCAAAGCATTCTATGATTCTATGATTATGTGATCCTTAAGACCACAAGCCTGATATTTATAAGCTCTCGGTTGCTTCTCCAATCTTTGGCTCTATCAGCCATTAGTCTCTTAACTATTCACCAGCTTGTGCCTTTTTCTGTCTTACACGCTTCTCTTAAGGTTATCACCAGGACTATCAGCCTGCCAACACCAAAATTTTATCACACAGCTGCTGTTCCCACTGATAAACAATCATTTCCAAGCATAGAATAAGCCAGGATCCAGCTTATGCCAGTTGTTCGCCTCTTGGTAATGGTTATTTCAAAATGACACCTCAGGTTACTACACTACTTGGAGTATGATAGTAGTTTCATACTGTTCTAAGTGTCCATTTCTAATTTTCTCCCTTCTCCCACTAAAACGTGGGGGTTTTTTTCCTTTTGAGAGAACAAAGGCATTAATAAAAAATAGCTGCAACAGACTGACCATTTTGATCATACTAAATAAATCTAATCCTTTCAGTATGCCTTTTCCAGGACCTAAAGAATAATGAGATTAGACTCTTACAACCGATACATTCTGCTTGAAATTTCTAAGTGCCTCAAATGCATAAACACACTCAGCCTTGATACACAACATTGAGTATTTTTAATCAATCTTTGGTATGTTTACACACTTGTAGCTTTATTTCACTTCTATTAATAGTAAAGAGTGGAAGAGAACCTTTTCAATATAAAGTAATTCCTACCTAACACTGTAACTCACAAAATTGGACCTGTTCCTCACCTTGCCTTTTTGCTGTGTTCTCTGATTCTGAGGAACATTAAATGTTAAGTAAAAACCACCTTTAAGAAAACTACCTCTTGCCTCAGCTTCTTGCAACTGTGCTCCAGCTGGGTCAGCCACTTTCAATCAGTCCATGCAAACTCCCAGCAGGAGTCAAAAGCAGCATTTCAAGCTTTTTTTTTTTTTTTTTTTTTTTACCATGAAAACAAAAGATTGTGAATGATTTTGTTCTGACGCAGACCATTTCTGCACCATGAAAGAAATCTCGTTTCTTAATTCCTTTGCAAGAAGCAGTGTACAGTAAAAAGTTGCTCCAGTTCATTAACCAAACATGATATGACCTATTTTCTAACAAAATGTAAATGAAACTCTCTGACAAAATGGTAACACTTCTGCAAATTTGTGGGTTAAATGGTATCAGCTTGAGTTTTGCCGTGGTCAAAACCTTCTGCTCAGGTTGGCGGGTTCTATTCTGGGTAGTCTCAGATTTCTGCTAAACTGGCCTTTGGCACATCAAGTCTTTGTAGGCTGAGTTCAGAAGCTTTGGAATAATAGCTTATGAGTGCAAAGGATTCTCTACAAGCATAAAAAGTATGGGGGAAAAAAAAAGAAAGGATTAAGCAGGGAATTATTTTAAAAGTGTGTCTTTTCTCTTGTAAAAGATTCTAACCTTGAGAAGGAAATAGTTTCTAGAAAATTAAACAGTGAAATACAATTGAATTTTTAAAACACCAGTTAATATTTTGTGTCTTGAAATTAATTAAATTAAAATATATTTCAGGCATACAAAGTGCCTTTTACTCAATTTAATCACTGGTTAATTTGATCCTTCATTTAATTTGATCAAAACCTCGGGAATCAAATCAGCTGTATTAAAAATAGCAAAACTTTCACTCCTTATTTTGATTAATTTTGATCGCCTTAGGCAAGTAATATCATATAATTCAATCACTGGATATAGAACATTGCCATTTTAATTAATTATGAAAATGAAAAAAATTGAGTGAGAACAGAGATAAAAGCCCAAGGAAGAAAATGTATTTATAACAAAAGGACAATTACAACTCAATGTTCTGTTATTAAGACATTCTTACTAAAATTTTAGTTCTACCATTTGTCATTGTAACCCCCTTGCTTACTGTTCAAGTCCGATATGCATCTTCACCTATGACTATACTGTAAGCATAGGAAGATCAAAATTCAATAAAGAAGTGCCACCTCTTGAGATTTTCCTGCAAGGAGAAGTCACTTGTACAATGATATGCAGCATTTCAGCCTTCTAGGGAATTTCAGTCCTGCCTTGAGGCAAATCTCCTCAGACAGGCTGTTGTCTTTGCTTTCCCACCTCTTCAGGAAAAATTTACGGTCAGAACTGGCTCAGAAAGCAAATGAAATTATTTAAACAAAGCTGAGGAGAGAAGAGCGGGAAGGAAGTATCCAGCAGGTCTTTTCATTACTTTCCATCCCTGTTGCTCTGTTCTTTCCTTCTCACTACCCACAGTGTCTGGTTGGAGAAGCAAAAGAGGCAAATCTGGTGAATCAGGAGAGAAAGGCAGATTCCCCGAAGAAGTGTTGAGGCTGGCAGAACTCAGAATAATGTAAAAGACAGATGCCATAATTAATTGCCAGTCAAGCAGACTAATATTATGCAGATAGGTGATTCTCTAACTTCTCTTCATAAATATGGCAGGGGGGGCACAAAAAA
>NW_009646420.1:41310-44735 GCF_000708025.1 Charadrius vociferus
TCCAGGGAACCAAGAGAATAGTAATAACAACAACCACTACTACCACCAGAATGTAGCATAGCAAACAAAACCCCAAACTGTTAAAAAAAATCACCTTGGGATCTTGTTTCCTGTTTGTATTCTTGTTTTTCTTTTTTATTTGTTTGTTTCTTTTTTTTAGGATTAAGAACATTATATCACCAGACCATGAATACAAATACATTTCTTTAGAACTAGTGGAAATGTGAGAATTTATCACCTCCCAGTTAAGTATCAGCCAAATTTTTAGAGTTTAACATTTTGCAAATTAAAGTCTGTTGAGATCTGGCCTTTAGGGGAAGTATTTACAACTCACAGCTGCTCCCAGATTTCATTGATACATGTGGTACTAAGAATAATGAAAGGATCCTGAGTACATTAAGGCTGTGATCAGTACCAACACGCAAAACATTTTTTAAATGACTCATCAAAACATTGAAATATATTTTCCTTCCATCTTACATCATTTATGGAATCATAACTGAGACCCCATTTTCTTGAATAAATTGAGTTTCGTCCCCCATGCTGCATAGGTGTAATGGCAGTCAAAAATTTTTAGGGTGGTTTTAGGTGTAACAAGACCCAGACCAACAGAAAATAAAGAAGTACCCAATATTCATCTTTCCTGAGAAAAGGAAATATTCTGGAAACATCTATTCAGGCTTAATAAATCAATGTAAAGCCATGAGATTTCATAACTTATTCTTTTTTTTCTTTATTTTTTTTTTAATTCTGAATTTTTATTCCACTGCTCAATCCAGATTGCAATGCAACAAAATTCTGAATTATTGGACTATCCCTCAGAATTTCTGAACCATATAAAGCCCTGGCCAGGCATCAGTGATCAAACGTGTAGTCTTGTAGCAGATTCTATGCTGTCACATAATGTATGTTTTGGGACTAGCTGAAAAAAAAAGAAATCACATTAAATACAGCTATTTAAATTTTACTTAATTTTATTCAAGTTACCATAGTCACATCACAGTATATTTTCTTCAGCCATCCCAGCTAGTCCCTATCCATCCTCAGAAAGCTCCTACTTGAGATTGTTCTCTTTCCACATTCCCATCCCAACCCTTTGTATTTAAGATTATTTTTTTTCTAGCACACAAACCATCACTCTGAGGACTGACTGTGTAAGGTTTTCTGTTGTTCATCTTTATCATAACCTAAACAGCTTGTAAATGTTACTCTGTTGTTGAACTAAATTGCTGAAAGGTTCCTATAAAGGAAACAATCCTTCTTAGTGACCTTACAAATTAATTCTGTGTATTCGGGCATTTTAAATGAAAAGCTTTGATAGCAGGGGGAAATTCTCTCAAGAAGTCAGTCCATACATTCAATTCCATCTATTCTGAATTGTTCAGCTTTACCTGTATTTGTTCTGCACTTCCCTCAGGCTCAGAGCTATTCTCCAACACAGAGTACTCTGCATTTCAGCTGGTAAATCTAGTAGTTGTTCAGATATGCAAGAGATGATTTTTACAGACAGTCTATATTGAAAGGCAATTTCAGGCCCTAAATTTAATTTAAAAAAAAAAAAAAATGCTTACAATAATGCTCAAAGAACATTACCAAGCTTTCGGAGTATTCTCTTTTTGTGCCTTTTTTTTTTATTATTTTAATGTGCAATCTATAAAGATAACTAAAATGACAATGATTTAGAATTTTTTTTTTTTTTTCAGTAAATAAGTTTTCAAAAGTAGGAGAACATAAACTGTGACTAAGAACACGTTTGTGAGTAAAAAGGACAGTCAAAGACACAGAAGCAGCACCGGGACACAGTTTTGCAAGGTTTTGAAAAACGAAGGGAAATAATGAATTTATGTCAAGATTTTTTCCTGATTTCAACATCTTTTCTCCCACCAGCAAATACTGTTATAGAGAAAAGAATAAACTTACCTCCTTTCCTCTTTCCTAGAATGTGCCTTGATCACTGCCTTAAGGACCTGTGGTATTTTTAGTTTTCCATGTTTAAAAACAAACTGTTGAAATTGATTGTTTGGGGAAATCATGGCATAATTTTCATTGTAAGCATTTTTGAAGTTGTGGAAATGGAACAAAATATGGATTTAAATAATTTTCAAATATACTTTTATTACTTTTCAAATTTAATTATTATAAGAACAGTATCACTATATTAAAACCTAATTACCTTATACTCTTTCTGGCTTCATGACAATGCTTATAAAATGCTTAATATTCATGTAACATGCTACCTCACCCTGTAATATCACCATATTTATGGAAAGAAATTGTAATCCTCTTTACTGGCTCAGGTTAATTCCAATAAAATATTAAATCCATTTTCTAATCTAAATGAGTTCATTAGGAGAGGCATGGTACTGAGAATACCAAACTCTCCACAGAGTTCAGCTTCATTACATTTCAGCACTGTGCATTTCCAGAGCTGTTGTACTACATTTATGAGGATTTATCTATACTGTTCCAAAAACATTCATCCTAATTCTACTCCTTCTGTGCATGCTAATCATGAATATGTTAAGTGGAAATACTAAGCGAGCAGCCAATCTCATCCCCAGATGGGTTCAAGTTATGATTACAGAAGCAAATTTGCCATAAGCACTCGTAAACCAGTGCCAGAGAAGAGGAAATGAAGGTTTGGAGATTCTTTCTTTTTATTTTTCCTTCTTTTTCTTTTCTTCCCTCCCTTTTCTTTTCTCTTTAGTATAGTAGGGGGGAAAGAATCTTTGATAAGAAGAGAAATGTCGTAAGATGCTTAGAGGGCTGGTATTTCCAACTTGATGTAAACTATTTACTTTGCCTTAAGCCTTTAAATGTTATACGTGGAACAATTCTAAGCAACATAAACCAAGCTCCTTTGGGCTGAGTCCTGGCATCTTCCTCAAGTTTAAGGGCATCTCTCCACAAAAATTATCCCACTGATCCTTAGAGAATTGCTGGCAAAGTACATCTAGCTCAAACTTCAGAGTGTAAATGAAACTGTTATCTTCATTAAGCTAGAAAGCAGTGGATACAATTATTTTTACTCTGGCTTCTAAGGCATCACCACCACGAGTAACTCGCTCAAATCTGTATTTTTAAGGAAGAAATCATAAATTAAAATGCCGAAAACACAAACTAGTCTCAAGTTATTTATATTTATATTCAAGTGCCATGTATATGTATTAACTGCCGATCAGTAAAAAAGAATGACCTTTTTTATTTTCTCTTCAGAACAACTAAAGCATGATTCCTTTACCCAGTTAATTCGATTTGATCCCTGTGCCATATACCACCAGCAAGTCACTGAAACATTTAATGGCCATACCTATGTAGATACAGTACTGAAATATGGACAACAACATGGGGCAGTACCTACATTTTTGATCTAAATACCACAGCTCTGTACCGAGTTGCTAGAGCACATCTATGCTCGAGAAGAG